>NC_142710.1:2750714-2901071 GCF_055471065.1 Atractosteus spatula
TATCATTATTTTAAAAAGGTGTGAGTGGACACCGAGCATCATAGCGAGGGATCGAACTGTGTTTATCGCGGACTAAACATCTCGTATTCGGCGTAGAAGTGAAGAACCCGCGTGGGGGAGTGAACGTCCCACGCCCCATCTGTGAAGAGCCCACAACAGCACCGCTCCCTGCCCCGTGTGAGGATCGAACTCACGACCTTCAGATTATGAGACTGACGCGCTACCTACTGCGCTCAAGAAGCTGGACGATGGCTGAGCTGCAGTATGAACTCACACGATATGATTTCAAATCAATCGGTGAGATCCACACCATCCGCTGTCACAATAAACCCCAATCTGTCATTTAGGATCCCAGCCATTCCGGAACAAACTGTTACTTGCTACAGCTGAACGAGTAAGCATTCCACTACACTTGTTGTACACGGCAAAAAAAAAATCTTGAATCAAAAATTCATGAACGATTTCAGAAGCTTGCTCTTTATTACGTTGCACCCACGTTTTGTATTCCTCGCAGTCATGTACAGTATATACATATTCATATGCTGTAGACTGTATATATATAGTTTCTCATATACGAGTGTGATTTGGGCTTGAAAGATGTCATCTGGTAATGGAGCGAACGGCTGGCGATACCGGACAGCCTTTCCCTCCTGTGAGTCCTGTTGATGCGAAGCTCTGCTGTGCTGTACTCTCACCCGCTGTGTGCTCGGCACGAACTGGATTATATAATAATGGATTGAAAGGGACACATTCTGACGTGGGTTTAATTAAGATTGACACCTGTGTGTTAGAAAATAAATAATCAATAAAATACATCGCAGACTTTCTCCCGTTTTAACAGGTTTCCCGTGGAAGGGTTAAGTTACAGTTTTATAAATTGAAAACGTGGCGGGGAGAGGTCATCGCCTCCTTACAGCGCTCGACGCAAAGTCTTCACAATGTTGCAAGTGAGACAGGAGTCTGTCCTCTCTAGGACGTAGAGCGCAAAAGCTGGAGGATGCGGGCATCGATCCCGCTACCTCTCGCATGCTAAGCGAGCGCTCTACCATTTGAGCTAATCCCCCTTCCTCTCCTGGCGATCACACTAAATCCCTCACGAGTCCTCTGTGCGATCGCACACTCGTGAAAAACACACTTGAAATCGGAGCACGCACGACCTCTCTGGCTCTTTGGTCTAGGCTTGCTGTTTGGTTGCGAGAGGTCCCGGCCTCAAATCGCGGACATGCCCTATTTTATTCCATGATTACAAGAACATACGTCCAGCTCTCCTCGTATTTTCTGCTTTTATGAAACGACTATAGTAGCACAGCAGAGCGCGTATCGTGATCACGCCTCACTCACTGTGAGATTATAGCGAGGTGTTTGAGCTGGCGGGCTGTCGGCTGGTTCACAAGAACCGGTCGTGGAAAGATCTTCACTGCTCGGACTTTATTCTGCTCTCATGACAGTGGAGGTGACTTTCAGTGCGCTTCACTGCTCTCTGAATCTGGCACACTGTTAGAACAGAAATTCTCCATGAAATAAGTCCTGGATTTTCTCCCGTTCCAACAAGTTTCGGGTGCGTGGTCAAAAAAATGTCATAAAAACGATAAAGTGAAGGCTGAGAAAACATTAACAATGTACTTTATACACAACGCAAGTGTTTTCGTAACCCTAGGAGGTTTTGTGAAAGCGCTACAGGCGTGCCAAAATCGCTTTTACACTGCTATTTTCTCCTGTTGGTTTTTTAGAGTACATCTGATTGACTGGTCTTCTCTCTTGCGGGGAGACGGGACTCTTCAGAGAGGGAGTCTCCCACTTGCGTGTAATTAGCAGGAACCGCAGAAGCCCTGAACCAGAACATTTCTAGTGCTGTAATTGAGCAGAAAGTCCGAGCGGTAAAAGCGTTGGACTTAAGATCCAATAGACATAAAACCACGTGGGTTTCATCCCCAGTCCTGGTAGACTCTCCTTAACTAAGGAGCAAGTAAAGGTTTATTCTCTGCTGAGAAGAAAACAAACACAACATTTCGGCCTTGGAGCCTTCGAGTGTCTAGAATTACACGTCACTGTGACAAGACCGTTCTCTGTGCTCTGTTTACAACAAAAACCACAGCCCGTCTAGGTCTTTAAGCGCTTTGAGAAGCCACCTTTAAAGGCGCTATATAAAATAAAGTTTATTATTATTATATTACTGAAAGAGAAATGTAATTTTCTCTATTTTTGGAAATTCTTGGGATAAACTTTTAAAGACATGTTGATTTGTCAATTGTCAATTTTTAACTAGGCTAAAAACACCTTTTCTAGAAATCCTTTTCCATCTGTCTGTGCTACGATCCTCCTCACACACTACTAACACGTGTAGAATCAGTTGGTATTAATGAGGTTTCTAACGCTGGGAAGTTATTTTGACTGAGCTTGGAACCAGTGAAAGCATACGGTGATTTCACCTGCTTTCAGTTGTTTATTGACGCTCATGAACACTCAATTAGTAACTAAGAGCGCTTGGTTTCATCCTTTTAGTTTCATTGTTTTCAGAAGTTAATCGTAATACTTTTGTCAGCGATTGTTATAATAAATACAGAAAGATTTTTAAACAAAACCACATTCAGGCAGATTTTCAAAAACCTTTTAAGAGTTGATGGGTTTCACCTTTGGAATAGTAGTTAGATTAGTCGGAAAAAGGAAATTCGTATAACATCTCTCCACATTTTCAGTCTAATTTCTGTGAAGAATCATATTAACAGGCTGAACTGTAAACACCAGCCCTGAGAGGAAGGAAACAGAGCTCAAGACCTTCTCAGGCACGCGTACATTAGTATAATGGTGAGTATCCCCGCCTGTCACACGGGAGACCGGGATTCGATTCCCCGACGGGGTGGTAGGTAGCTTTTTAACCACCTCACTACACTTTTAAAAAAACAACGTTTGTCAGATCTAGACTCAAGCAGGCGTCATGTTTTGGATTGCTGTTTCAGTTCTAACTGGAGACTGGAGTTTGTCTCATTTTCAATCACACATGAAACACTTTCACACACGAGGGGAAACAAGCGCAAGCTGAGCGAATCAGCACTTAAAGTTCTTCTGTAATAATCCGCAGAGGGCCCATTAGCTGATCTTTAGCTGATCACTGGACTGTGGGTTCAAGCGGCCGGTTAGTTCAGTTGTTTAGAGCATGGTGCTAATAACGCCAAAGTCGCGAGTTCGATCCCCATAAATCGATTTCCACAAGTGATGAGCTCACTGAAAAGAACGAAGCTCACAGGAGGACTGAAACCCTGTTCTGTAACTTAGCTGCTGGGAATGACACTGTGGGGGCAGTCTTTCCAACTGTCAGAAAATGCATCGCACACTCCTTAACTTTCTCCCCAAGGACTCCCGATCTGCTGAGAGGAGATTTCAGCAGAGAGCACCGGAGCCTCGCTTCATGCGGAGAGAAGATGAACAGGAGGCGCGGCTGTTGAATGCTTGACAATCGCGCAGCGCTCTCTCCGCAAGGCGCGAACGCGGCTACAGGAGACCTGTCGGCACACAGAGCTCTAAACTCACTCCTGGAAGAGGCAAGAGGACGCTCTACCAGCTGAGCTCACCCCCTGCGCTGCGCCCTCCTCCTCGGCGTCACCTTGTGCCGCTTCTCCACCTCTTAGGGGCACCGTCACTGCCTGTTGTCTGCAGGGCGGTCCCGCCAAATGTGAGGAGGACGGCGGGACCTTCTTCTGCCTGCTGCACGAGTCGAGCTCTTGTGCTCGTCAGTTCAATGCTCTTTACATCAACTCCTACTGCCTGTTGGCGCTTTATCGCCATATGTAACCGGTACAGGTACAGTACTGGTCCAACGGAATTCTTACTTACAGAAAGTCTCTCGATTGTTGAAACAGGTGTAAAAACACAAAGTGCAGACAGTGCATCAAGACAATATATAAACAGACAGTAGACAGTGTACAAGTAAACAAGTAAACAGTTCGAATGTAAACGATGCAGACATGTAAACAATGACTGGAGATGTGCAATAAATAAATAAGAAATCATAATGAGGTAGATGGTGTAGGTGTGGTCCGAGGGGCATGGCCAACTGTGTTTGCCACTCGCACGGCTATCCCGGGGACTGAAGAGAGCTGAACTGAAGGAAATTCGTATTTAAATACAGTGCAAGTCTTCAATGTGTTCTTGCACTTCCGGGTCTTCACTGAAGATATTTGTTGTGTTCTTGAGTGTGATGGGACCGTGCACTGGTGTCTCTCAGGGGAAAACGGGGTTTCCACCGGTTGTGGAGCAATTGGGGGGTTCAGAGAATAAGTTGTGTGGGCGCTTGTAACGGTGCGCTAAAGAAAAAAATCTCTGAGATGAAGCTCTAAAGATGCACGACCCCACTACGTTACTCGAGTATCACACTGGTATTAGAAATACAGCGAGATGTCACAATAAATTCCAATCCGTCTTTTAGGATCCCAGCCATTCCGGAACAAATTCTCCCCCCTGCGTTCTGGCAAGCGGTACCGCACTGTTAAAACAAGATCCACTGGACTCCAGAACAGCTTCTATCCCACTGCAGTGCGCGTCCTCAACAGCTAACTGCAGGGCTTCAGACTCAATGCATGTCCACACTCTGCTCTAACTCATGGTCTACTATGTTTTTTTGTCACTACTACATACTTATTGTCCCACAACATATTGATGGCTCCTGTTCTATTTATTGTTTGTAATGTACTGTCTCCATTGTTGTTGTCCAGAGAGATCAGTGAGAATAAGAATTCCAATGTACATGTACATATGGCAATAAAGTTCCCTACTCCTCTAGTCTACTCGTGTCAGATACACAGAAGATAAGAAGTGAGTTTGATATGTCTTTGTATTATCACATAATAAAGACTCCCTGTCAGATAAAATGATACTACAGACGTGCAGCCCAGTCTGATAGAAATGCAAATGTTAATTGACATGTTATTTGGATTCACCAAAAGGAAAAACAAACCCGTAGTCGACAGGACTCGAACCTGCGCGGGGAGACCCCAATGGATTTCTAGTCCATCGCCTTAACCACTCAGCCACGACTACACAGAAACCCAGGGTAAAAATGGAGTAAAAAGCAAGCGGGAATTATAACTAAGCGGTCTGAGTGTGGGTCGTGTCGTGGGTGACGGGGAAAAAGTGTCTCCCACTTTCATCATTCCATCCCGGAGCGGATCAGAAAGGAGACAGAAATGAAACCGGTTTCCCTCTGAGCGTCTTCCAGGCTGGAATACGCGCGCTGCCTGTTCACGGGCGACGTGGCGGACTGACCGCTGTGGCCACCAGGTGTCGCCAAAGGCGAATGACGAGAACTGTGACACAGAGAGACACCCTGTCAGATAAAATGATATAACAAACGCGCAGCCCAGTCTGATAGGAATTAAATGTTAACAGAGATGTTACTTGAATTTATTCTAGTCCATCACGTTAACCACTCGGCCACGACTACACACGCATCCTCACCTTCTCCCGAACTGACACGGGCTCGTTCCCACATCATTTCCAACCCAAAATCTCTCTTCGTGATTAATTTGCTATTTCTATCTCTCTATATCGATCATCACCAGCGGATCCACTAAGGAAACAAAAGGTAGGAAAACTCAGAGGACGAACCTTCTCTCACAAGGCTGGTTAGCTCAGTTGGTTAGGGCATGGTGCTAATAACGCCAAGGTTGCAGGTTTGATCCCCGTACAGGCCAGTGAGTCTCACTTTCACACACCCACTATTTCTAGTCTACTGACGCAGAAATACACATCATTATGGAAAGACGACCTATGAATCAATCAAAATTACTTCCACTTCTCTTTATTGGTGGAAATTGCAGAAATTAACGGAACTGTTTAATCTTCGGATGAACTTCTAAAAAGAATCTCCCGGGTTACAGGCGGGGATACTCACCCCTATACTAACGAGGAGCGGGAGCTATGTTTCCTGTTAGGAGACGTTTCCTCTCGGGGCTGATATTTCAGGATTTGGCTTTCATTTTGATTATCTTCAGAAACGTGTTCCCAGCTGTGGTACTGCTCCCCACGGACGCTACTAACACGTTCGGAAATGATTATTTCAGCTTCGGTTTTGAGTTTTAAAACGCGTTAAGAAGTTCTTCCGACAGAGCACGGGCCAGGTGAGAGGAAATGGTATTTTCACCGGCTCTCGGATGTGTAAAGACGCCCATAAACTGGTAGTGAATACTACCTCCCAAAGTGGAGATGGGTATCTAACACGGGCTCGTTCCCGCATCATTTCCACTCCAACCTGCTCTCTTCGTGATTCATTTACTATTAATTGATTAAATGATTCTCGCTTTGGGTGCGAGAGGTCCCGGGTTCAAATCCCGGACGAACCCGTCTTATTTTCTATTGTAGGAAGACATATCCAGCCCTCCTCGGGAGCACAGCAGAGCGAGTGTCGTGAGGTTATAGCCAGGTGCTGCAGCTGATGGGCTGACTGCTGGTTTGCAAGATCCGATGGTGGAGACACCTTCACCACTCGGAGTTTATCTGATGCTCTCATATATCATTATTTTAAAAACGTGCGAGTGGACACCAAGCATCATAGCGAGAAATCGAACCGTGTTTATCGCTGACTTAACATCTCGTATTCGGCGTGGAAGTGAAGAACACACGTGCGTGAGTGAACGTCTCACGCCCCATCTGTGAAGAGCCCAAAACATGATTGATCCCTGCCCCGTGTGAGGATCAAACTCACAACCTTCAGATCATGAGACTGACACACTACCTGCTGCACTAACGAGGCTGGATGATGGCTGCTTGCCAGCTCATGTCGAAATGAACATTATATATATGAACATTATTTTCGTGTGACTGTTGTAACAGACCATATTCCCCCAAAAGATTAAAACGCCGTGCTGAAGAAAAGGGAAGATCTCATCTTCATAACTCACCGGTAAAGAGACCAGAACACCACGCGAAGTCAATAAAGCGCATTAAACTGATGACCACAAAACTTTGAAACGTACATCTGGCAAACAACGTTCAGAAATGGAGTAAAAAGCAAGCGTGAGTTATAACTAAGCAGTCTGAGTGTGGGTCGTGTCATGGGTGACGGGGGAAAAGTCTCTCCCACTTTCATCATTCCATCCCGAGAGTGTTTGTCCTCTCTAGTACATAGAGCGCAAAAGCTGTAGGATGCGGGCATCATCCCGCTATCTCTCGCATGCTAAGCGAGCGCTCTACTATTTGAGCTAATCCCCCTTCCTGTGTTAAAGGTCAGCTCCCTCCCGTGCACATTAAATCCCTCACGAGTCTTCTGCGCGATCGCACACTCGTGAAAAACACACTTGAAATCAAAGCACTCACGACCTCTCTGGCTCGTTGGTTTGAGTTTGCTGTTTGGTTGCAAGAGATCCCGGCCTCAAATCCTGTCTTATTCCATGATTACAAGAACATACGTCCAGCTCTGTTCGTATTTTCTGCTTTTATGAAACGACTCCTGACACACTGCGATTTTCTCATGTTGGTTTTTTAGAGTACATCTGATTGACTGGTCTTCTCTCTTGCAGGGAGATGGGACTCTTCAGTGAGGGAGTCTCCCACTTGCATGTAATTAGCAGGAACCGCAGAAGCCCTGAATCAGGACATTTCTAGTGCTGTAATTGAGCAGGAAGTCCAAGCGGTAAAAGCGTTGGACTTAAGATCCAAGAGACATAAAAACCACGTGGGTTTCATCCCCAGTCCTGGTAGACTTTCCTTAATTAAGGAGCAAGTAAAGGTTTATTCTCTGCTGAGAAGAAAACAAACACAATGTTTCGACCGTGGAGCCTTCTTCGAGTGTCTAGAATTACACGTCATTGTGACAAGACTATGCTCTGTGCTCTGTTTACAACAAAAACCACATCCCGTCTAGGTCTTGCTGAAGGAAAAATGTACTTTTCTCTGTATTTTTGGAAATTCTTGGGATAAACTTTTGAAGAAATGTTGATTAGTAATTTGTCCATTTTTAACTCGGCTAAAAACACTTTTTCTAGATCTCCTTTTCCATCTGTCTGTGCTACTGCTCCTCCTCACACACTACTAACACGTGTAGAATCAGTTGTTATTCATGAGGTTTCTAACGCTGGAAATTCTTTCAACTGAGCTTGGGACAAGTGAAAGCACACGGTAATTCGTACATCATCTATACACATTTTCATTCTCATTTCTGTTACCAGTAAGTGACCAACGACCAACAGCAAACCCGTGCTCCTCGTTAGTATAGTGGTGAGTATCCCTCCCTGTCATGCAGGTGATTGGGGTTCATTCCCAATGGGGTGACAGATAACTTTTTAACTACCTCACTTCAGTTTAAAAAAAAAACCAACGTTTTAACTCCGTTAATTGTTAATTTACATTAATTCTATGAATTGATTACTTAGACACGTGTCCAATAACATGACTTCTCTTCTTACGGGTGAGTAATTGCAAGAGTTTGAGCCCCGTTCATGGTGAAATGCTAAACAATCGGCAATCTGTGCAGGAAGGAGCCCCTCTGAAAAGAGCACCAGGGCACAAGCTCGTCTTTAATCCCATTGACGGTCTTCACTAGAGGCATGGGATCGAACAACACTTCTCACACGCGCTTGCTTCCCCTTGTGTGAAAGTGTTTTATGTGTGATTGAAAATGAAACAAACTCCAGTCTCCGGTTAGAGCTGAAACAGCAATCCAGAACATGACTCCTGCTTGAGTCTAGATCTGACTCAAAAATAAACTCATTTCATTCTTTATTATTGGACATTAATTTTTTAATTAATAACTTAATATGCAGGACACACTAATGTAGGATTCTGACGTTGTCGATCTGCTGTTTGTATATAAGTGAACGTCCCTCACTATTTAATTGATGGAAAGATCGGTGGGTTTGGTTTTCTTCTGTTTACCACAGAAGTCCCGCCCTTGGTTCTGACGACCCGCCGCCTCAGTCTTTGTCCCGATCCGAAGCAGTTGGTTCAGTTCGCCTGGGGTTCCGATCCGGACTCGGACCTGAAAGAGCTTTTCTTTTCTTTCACACGCAGTGATCAAAACTCTCAGGGGGAATTTTCACAGTTAATGATGTTTTCAGGAACAATAATCACGCATCACGGGAACAAGTAAACATTTATTCCTGCTGACTAGAGAAGAAAAGACACAATGTTTCAGCTGTGGAGCCTTCTTCGGGTGTCGGGAACGGATCATCAATCGCTGTCAATTATTAATTGCATTTCAAAAATCATACATAATCTCACAAAATATCTCATTAAAATCTGTAATTCCACAGGAATGGGCGATAAAGCAACAACAAGGTGACACCTTCAACACCGGAACTGGACACCGGTACATCTCGGGTCACAGTAAATTTATTACTGAATAAAGGGATTTGAATATTGAAATCCCTATCCCTATCAGTATCCCTATCATTATCGATATTGAAATAAGAGATTTCAAGCGTCTGTTCCCTAATCTGGCGATGCTCCCTGCTAGATATTGAGCCACTTCAAGTACTTCTGGCTGAAGTGGCCTCCCTGCCTCAGCAGCGAGCCCTCGCCAGCCTCGACATGTCTGCGACTCGCTTGGCCCTCCGACTCCCCATCTGCGGAGATGAGATTTCAGCAGAGAGCGCCGGAGCCGCGCTTCATGCGGAGAGAAGATGAACAGGAGGCGCGGCTGTTGAACGCTTGACCAATAAATAAAATTACAATGAGGTAGATGGTGGAGGTGTGGTCCGAGGGGCATGGCCAACTGTGTTCGCCACTCGCACGGCTCTCGCGTGGACTGAAGAGAGCTGAAATGAAGGAAATTCGTATTTAAATACAGTGCAAGTCTTCAATGTGTTCTGGCACTTCCGGGTCTTCACTGAAGATATTTGTTGTGTTCTTGAGTGTGATGGGACCGTGCACTGGTGTCTCTCGGGGGAAAACGGGGTTTCCACCGGTTGTGGAGCAATTGGGGGGTTCAGAGAATAAGTTGTGTGGGCGCTTGTAACGGTGCGCTAAAGAAAAAACACTCTGAAATGAAGCGCTACAGATGCACTTACATTTAGCGCACTGCTGACACAACTGTAGCTTCTACACGAGACCGAAATAGCGACGTGTTCGCCTGATCGTCTGAAGGATCTCCTCACAAAGCTCTATCATTCATCAGTAGAAGCAGAAGCCTTTAGAATACGAGACACGTTCACCTCCAAACCCGCAGCCCCTGGACTCGCTTGTCTCGGGACTATTTGCAATGAGAATCGCGTTAGTAGCTCCGTGTCCTTATCCGGTCTCTTTCAAATTGCGAGGGACGTTCAGTTATATACTGTGCGAACAGGAGAGACCCTATATTAACGGGTCCTGCATATTAATTTACTGATCAGATGAATTGAAATGTTCTGATTCACAGCTCCTGCAGTTAGTGCTCAGGGCTGAGCTCGCAAGATGCTGTAGAAACATTTTCGGTGTGCAGTACTTAGTGTTTCCTTCACTGGCGCTCTAAGGAGAAAAGATGAGAAAATATCTGTGATATATTTATTATATTTCTATATTTTATACCGATAAGAAAGCTGTGAGTGTCAGGAGTGGAATTCGAACCCACATCTCCAGGGGAGATTGTGACCTGAATGCAACACCTTAGACCGCTCGGCCATCCTGACTGCTGCTGTCTTTCCCAGCCGGTCCCATGAGGCACCGCGACCCCACTACGTTCCTCGAGTATCACACTGGTGTTAGAAATACAGTGAGACTCCGGCATTCAAATCTGTCGCAGATGCGCTGGGTTTGATAAGCAAAAAAATGGTTATGAAGAAGTTGAAATACTGCTGTGTATTTTACTCATTTTTAGCCACCACTGCTGGCTATACACAATATGATAATATTGCAAATATCATAATATTTTCAGCTGCAAACAATTCCTAATAGTTTCCAAAGTACAAGGCAAACAATTCCTATATAACAATTCCTTATATATTCACACCTGAAGAAGGCTCCACGGCTGAAACGTTGTGTTTTCTTTCTTCCTTTTTTTAGCACGGAATAAACCAATTACTTGTTCCTTATAGTTACAACATTTTATCTTAATATTCCATATAAAGTGGATTTAAAGATGATAAACAGTAGGAAAACAGATTAAATGAAGATAATCTTTTCACCAACATCTACCCCTCCACAAGCACCACATAGCGATGGTCTTTGGTCTGTGAATCAGCGCTGCGCTACCGGCGCTGTGTGATGAGAAATGACGAGCGTTCTGAGGGGCGCCTTGTTCCTCTCCAGGCCATTACTGAGGCACCTCTCTATCACCTTAACCACTCGGCCACGACTACCCGCACAACCCCGCCTTCTCCCGAACTGATACGGGCTCGTTCCCGCGTTATTTCCATTCCAACCCGCTCTCTTCGTGCTCAGTTTTGAGATTTCTATCTCTCTATACCGATAATCACCAGCGGATTCACTAAGCAAACACAAAAGGTAGCGAAACAGCCCCACTGTTTCCTTTCAAGAGCTGTAGAGTCTCAGAAGTTCCTGCGGGTTTAGATAAATTAAACTTGAATTGCCTTTTCTGAACTTCACCCATCAGATGGCTCATAAAAACCAAACGCATCTGCGACAGATTTGGCAGGAAAGAGGGGAAGGGTAGGCTCGTTGGTCAGTCGAACCAACTGCACTCACTGCAGTGGTCTGTCTCCGGTCTCTGTGCGTGAAGAACACCTGTGAAACTTGAGGTGAAAGATTTTGTATGGCTCGTTGGTCTAGGGGTATGATCCTTTTTTTGGCTTTGGGATTTGAACACCCTAAGCAAGAATCATGTCCCTAGACCAACGAGCCACAAGGTGCTTGTAATCATGTACAGTAGATATAGATGTCTCTGTTTACTGTGCAACTGAATACATTTCATGTAGAAAAATGACGGTTTGATTTGACTTTATACCGAAATTTAGCAGCAAATAAATGACAAAAAACACAAAACTCGAGAAAAAACTGCTGCACATACTGCACACATGTGGCCAGTCTTAATGAGCTGTGTGATCTGTTGCTGTCAGACGTGCTTCTGTGCTAAACGCACAAGGACAAAAACAGCCTGGAGACTCCGATCGGCTAATGCGGCTGTGCTTTTCTCCCTTGGAAAGGTCACGCATTCCACGAGGGAGGTAAGAACACGAGTGTATGAGCGAACAGGAGCTGCCCTTGTCAGAAGAGCTAAAGAGACCACAGTCCTGCCCCGTGTGAGGATCGAACTCACGACCTTCAGATTATGAGACTGACACGCTACCTACTGCACTAACGAGGCCAAACGTGGCACTGCTCTTGAAAACGAGCCACTCAGGGATTTCAAGCGTCTGTTCCCTAATCTAGCGATGCTCCCTGCTGGATATTGAATCCGCCTTTTGATCTCACCAATACTTTTTCTCCTTGATTCTGTTGGGAGTCCGTCTTTGAGATCTCACCTCGCACAAGTCCTTCTGGCTGAAGTGGCCTCCCTGCCTCAGTAGCGAGCCCTCGTCAGCCACCGACACGTCTGCGGCTCGCTTGGCCCTCCGACTCCCGATCTGCGGAGATGAGATTTCAGCAGAGAACGCCGGAGCCACGCTTCATGCGAAGAGAAGATGAGCAGGAGGAGCGGCTGTTGAACGCTTAACAATCGCACAGCGCTCTCTCCGCAAGGAGCGAATGTGGATACAGGAGACCTGTCGGCACACAGAGCTCTAAACTCACTCCTGGAGGAGGCAGAAGGACGCTCTACCAGCTGAGCTCACCCCCCTTTATTATTGGACATTATTTTTTTTAATTAGTAACTTAATATAACTTAATATGCAGGACACACTAATGTAGGATTCTGACTTTGTCGATCTGCTGTTTGTATATAAGTGAACGTCCCTCACTATTGAAAGATCGGTGGGTTTGGTTTTCTTCTGTTCACCACAGAAGTCCCACCTCCGGCTCTGTCCCGATCCGAAGCAGTCGGTTCAGTTCGCCTGGGGTTCCGAGCCGGACTCGGACCTGAAAGAGCTGTTCTATTCTTTCACAGGCAGCGTACAAAACTTTCAGGGGGAGCTGTCACAGTCTAATATTTTCAGAAACCAACATCATGAGTCACTGTTGATCGTGAACTAGATTTCAATAATGACACACAATTACATCTTTCAAATCCATTTAGAATGGCGTCGGAAAGAATCATTTCAAATTGTTAAACAATCCACTAACCAGATTTCTCATAGGGGCCTACAGACGTCGAGGAGTGACGATCAGTTTCTCTTTTATGGAGAAAAATAATTTTATTGGAACAAAGGGGTTTAAAATGAGCAGTTAGAAAGTAATTAAACTGGTTCTGTGTGCCTCTTTGCTTTCCTCCTGTACTCTAAATCCTGATGTGATTGTGTTCCCAGCTGATTTAATTGTTGGAAATAAACAAAGGTCAAGTGTTACCTGGTGTCCCGTCCTGTCTCTTGAGTGTGACAGTGCGCAGTGTCTTGAGCCACAGGGTGGTTTTTTAGGTGAAGGGGGCTGCAGCTCATGTCCTCCAGTGCCCTGTTGCAGTGTGGGGTGTTGGCCAGAGCGCCCCCTAGTGGTCCCCCAGCACTAGGTCTAGCTGCAGCCTGCCTGTCCTGGAGGGAGGTCTCCTGTAGCAGGACTGAGTTGCCCCCAATTGCCTGCTGGGCTCGGGAGCAGAGAGGGGGTCCCCAGCCCGGGTACTGGGGAGCCCTGGTCCAGTTGAGTCTTGTGGCGATGATGCTGAAAGGGAGAGAGGAATGGGGTTTAGTTGGAGATGGAGATTTGAATGGTCGTTCCTGAGGCGCCTCTCTGTCAGCCGACATGATCAGCAACCGGTCGAGTTCAAGCGCAGGATCACGAATGACGAGAACTGTGACACAGAGACACTCCCTGTCAGATAGAAAGATAGGACAGACGTGCAGCCCAGTCTGATAGGAATGCAAATGTTAATTGATGTTATTTGAATCTAACATAAGGGAAAAACAGACACACGTAGTCAACAGGATTCAAACATGCATGGGGAGACCCCAATGGATTTCTAGTGCATCACCTTAACCACTCGGCCACGACTACACACACATCCCCAACTCCTCGTGAACTGACCCAGGCTCGTTCCCGCATCATTTCCAACCCAACATTTCTCTGCGTGATTAATTTGCTATTTCTCTCTCTATATATCGATCACCACCAGCGGATTCACTAAGAAAGCAAAAGGTAGGAAAGCTCAGCGGTAGATAGCTGACTTGCGAAGCCGGTTAGCTCAGCTGGTTAGAGCGTGGTGCTAATAACGCCAAGGTTGTGGGTTTGATCCCGTTACAGGCCAGTGAGTCTCATTCTCACACACCCACTATTTCTAGTCTACTGACGCAGAAATACACATCATGATGAAAAGATGACCTATGAATAAATCAAAATTACTTCCACTTCTCTTTATTGGTGGAAATTGCAGAAAATAACGGAATTGTTTCGTCTTCGGATGAACTTCTAAAATGGTTCTCCCGCGGGACAGGCGGGGAGACTCACCCCTATACTAACGAGGAGCGGGAGCTCTGTTTCCTGTCAGGAGACGTTTCCTCTCGGGGCTGATCGTTCAGGATTTGGCTTTCATTTCGATTATCTTCAGGAACGTGTTCCCAGCTGTGGTACCGCTACTGCTCCCCCACAGACGCTACTAACACGTTTGGAAACGATTATTTCAGCTTCGGTTTTGAGTTTTAAAACGCGTTAAGAAGTCCTTTCGACAGAGCACGGGCCATGTGAGAGGAAATGGTGTTTTCACTGGCTCTCGGATGTGTAAAGACGCCCATAAACTGGTAGTGAATACTACCTCCCAAAGGGGAGATGGGTATCGAACACGGGCTCGTTCCCGCATCATTTACACTCCAACCTGCTCTCTTCATGTTTAATTTACTATTAATTGATTAAATGATTCTCGCTTTGGGTGCGAGAGGTCCGGGGTTCAAATCCCGGACGAACCCGTCTTTTTTTCTATTGTAGCAAGATATATCCAGCCCTCCTCAGTAGCACAGCAGAGCGAGTGTCATGAGGTTATAGCCAGGTGCTGTAGCTGACGGGCTGACTGCTGGTTTACAACATCCGGTCGTGGAGACACTGCTCTCATGTATCATTATTTTAAAAATGTGCGAGTGGACACCGAGCATAATAGCGAGGAATCGAATCTTGTTTATCGCGGACTTAACACCTCGTATTCGGCGTGGAAGTGAAGAACACACACTTGTGACAGTGAACGTCTCATGCCCTATCTGTGAAGAGCCCAAAAAGGCACTGATCCCTGCCCCGTGTGAGAATCAAACTCACGACCTTCAGATTATGAGACTGACGCACTACCTACTGCACTAACAAGGCTGGATGGTGGCTGTGCTCCAGCTCATGTTGAAATGAACATTAAATATATGAACATTATTTCCGTGTGACTGTGACCATATTATATACACCTCGCTCAGTGATGACTGGGCTCTGTCTACATTAAACATGCTCTTTCACAGCCTGGCCCACCTGCTCAGGACTTTTTCACAGTCTCTTAAGAAGATTTACACGTCATTGTGACAAGCCTGTCTTAGATTTTTTTGATTTTTTAACTTCTCATTAACAACGCAGGATGTATAATTCTGCATCTGTGAATTGAGAAAGAGAGGTGTCTGTTTTATAAAAGGTTAGACAGTGGCCCGTACAGGGATCAAACCCATGATCCTAGTGTTATTAGCACCACACTCTAACAAACCGAGCTAATCAGCCTCCTGCTGCATCCTGTCTGATTTGTTGCTGTCAGACGTGCTTCTGTGTTAAACGCACAAGGACAAAAACAGCCCAGAGACTCGGATCGAGCACTGGGCTGTGCTTTTCCCCCTTGGAAAGGTCACGCATTCCACGAGGTAGGCAAGAACATTCGTGTAGGAGCCGCCTGTGTCAGAAGAGTAAAAGGGACTACATCCCTGCCCCGTGTGGGGATCAAACTCACAACCTTGAGAGTATGAGACTGATGCGTCCATGGTGAAATGTTAAACAACCGGCAATCTGTGCAGGAAGGAGCCCCTCTGAAAAGAGCACCGGGGCACAAGCTCGTCTTTAATCCCATTGACGGTCATCACTAGAGGCACGGGGTCGAACCACACTTCTCACACAGGCTTGTTTCCCCTCGTGTGTGAAAGCATTTCATGTGTGATTGAAAATGAGACAAACTCCAGTCTCCGGTTAGAGCTGAAACAGCAATCCAGAACATGCCGCCTGCTTGAGTCTAGATCTGACTCAAAAATAAACTCATTTTATTCTTTATTATTGGACATTATTTTTTTAATTAGTAACTTAATATGCAGGACACACTAATATAGGATTCTGACGTTGTCGATCTGCTGTTTGTATATAAGTGAACGTCCCTCACTATTGAATTGGTGGAAAGATCGGTGGGTTTGGTTTTCTTCTGTTCGCCATAGAAGTCCCGCCCTCGGTTCTAACGACCCGCAGCGTCCGGCTCTGTCCCGATCCGAAGCAGTCGGTTCAGTTCGCCTGGGGTTCCGATCCGGAATTGGACCTGAAAGAGCTCTTCTTTTCTTTCACACGCAGTGATCAAAACTCTCAGGGGGAACTTTCACAGTTAATGATGTTTTCAGGAACAATAATCACACATCACGGGAACAAGTAAACATTTATTCCTGCTGAAAAGAGAAGACACAACGTTTCGGCTGCGGAGCCTTCTTCGGATGTCGGGAACGGATCATCAGTCACTGTCGATCATTAATTGCATTTCAAAAATCACACACAGTTACATCTCACAAAACATCTCATTACAATCTGTACTTCCACAGGAATGGGCGATGAAGCAACAACAAGGTGACACCTGCAACACCGGAACTGGACACCAGTCCATCTCGGGTCACAGTAAACTTATTACTGAATAAAATCTGTAATTTCACAAGAATTATTGATGAAGCAGAAACATATTAATTGTCATCTGACCTGAATGAATCACTTGTGAAGTATGGGCCCCAGTGGCCTAATGGATAAGGCACTGGCCTCCTAAGCCAGGGATTGTGGGTTCGAGTCCCACCTGGGGTGTTTCCTTTTAAGAGCTCTGTGATGAGTGAACAACTTGACTGTGTATGTTAATAATTTTTATTTTATATAGTGCCTTTAAAAGTGGCTTCTCAAAGCACTTCATAGAATGACCACAACAATAAATGTCCTCGTGGGTTCAATCCCCACTCCTGGTAGACTCTTGTTATGAACTTGAGTTTTGAATCCACTTCATATGAGGTCAAATCAAATCCAATCAAAGTTTATTTATCAAATGCACAACAATACGGCGTGCAGCAGTAGTTACTGGCAATGAAATGTCTTTTTCTGCAAGCTCACAAAAATGACAAGAATCACAAAAATTCACAAAAACACAAAAATCACAAAATTGAGGTTACATTTTGAAATTGAATAAAACTCAATGTGAGTAGAGCTGTTATGTGTCCATGGTGTATACAGTATATACATGTAGTGCAGTTATGCTGAATATAGTGAGAATTGTGTGTCCATGTAGCAATTACAGGTGATTTGCTAAGGAGCTACAGGTTGGCTATTTAGCAGTCTTATTGTCTGGAGGTAGAAGCTGTTCCATAGTCTGTTAGACTTGGACCGAATGCTTTGGTACCGTTTACGGACTACAAACTGCAATTTGTGCCAAGCCATGCAGAGTCTTACAGGTGAGCATAAGGATCTTAAAGTCCACACGGAATTGGACAGGAAACCAGTGCAAGGACTCCAGGACGGGAGTAATGTGATCACTTGCATTAGACCTGGTCAGGATTCTGGCTGCTGAGTTTTGGACATACTGGAGTTTGTTCACTGTGGATTTAGATACCCCAGCGAGTGGAGGGTTACAGTAGTCGGTTTGGGAAAACAGAAAGTAGTTAATTGCAGTTTGTAGTCTGTTTCTGTTGTTTCTGCTCTTGATGAAGAACAGACGCAGGTGGGAGCGTCTCTCTGAGGAACAGTCCCGTCACCCCGCAAGAGAGAAGACCAGTCGATCAGATGTGCTCTGACACGGCAACATGAGGAAAGCTGTGTGTCAGGAGTGACACAGAGGGATCCCCTCCCAGATGAAATGGTACACTACACACAACTTTCACGACTTGTGAAAAGTATCACAACCTCTACATAAATGCATCAGTGAGCTCATTATTTTTTTCTGACACTCAGCGTTTTGATTGATGCGCAATTACGCACCATGTGGAACACTGGGGGACAGCTGTGTACATACAGACGTTCACAATGCGAGAAATACTGCTCACTGGAGTTTACTGCGAAAAACCCGTATCTGACCATAGGAAACAGAACAGCACAGTCTCCAGTTACCCAGACTGTAAACACGGGAATAAAGCTTTGTTTGATTTCTGAAACCCTTTCTGTATGTCCTGTTTTCATTCAAGTAGGGGTCAACTATATTCACAATACTGCTGACAGCAGGAAAATTCCCATTCTTTACTCAACAGCTTTTTAAAAACAGCACCCATGATGTTCAAACCGATTTTTTTACACAGAAGACTGACACAGCTTTGCGTAGTGAATCTCTGGTGGTGGTTTTAAGGAATGTAGCACTGTGCACTGGGATAGGGGGGTGCTGTTCACGAGGCAATAGCATTTAAACTACAGCACCCACAATGCTCTAACCAAGAGTTTTACACACTAGGCAGGCCCCCTGACCTTTCACATCCTTGCTTTGGTTTGTGAAACTTTATTCTTTTTTAAGTTTTTTAAGTTAGCACTACAGGTAATTTACTGGAATAGGGGGGTCTTATTCATGACTTAATAGGTTTTTAAGCACAACACCCACAATGCTCTAACCAAGTGTTTTACACACTAGGAGGCCCCCTCACCTTTCACAGCATTGCTTTGGGTTGTGAAATTTTTCTTTATTTTTATATGATTTTGTCGGCACTATTAGACAGACAGTACATGGGGATAGGGGGTGCTGTTCACGAGTCAGTATCACTATCTAACACTCCACAAGCGCCACCTGGCGATGGTCTTTGGTCAGTGAATCAGCGCTGCGCTACCAGCGCTGTGAGATGAGAAATGACGCGCGTTCTGAGTGACGCCTTATTCCTCTCAAAGAAAATACTGAGGCACCTCTCTGTACCCACAGCTCTCCCCTGAAGTAGACCTGTCAGCCGACGTTATCAGCAACCGGTCGAGTTCAAGCGCAGGATCACGAATGACGAGAACTGTGACACAGAGAGATTCCCTGTCAGATAAAATGATACGACAGACATGCAACCCAGTCAGATAGGAATTTAAATGTTAACAGAGACATTATTTGAATTTACCATAAAGCATCAGGTAGTTAGCAGGTTTTGAACTGCACAGTGAGACCGCCATAGATTTCTACTCTATCGCCTTAACCACTCAGCCACAACTACACACACAGCCTTACCTTCTCCAGAACTCATTCCCGCATCATTTCCACTCGAACCTGCTCTTTGCCCGATTAATTAGCTATTTCTATAATCGATAAAGAAAAGCTGTGTGTCAGGAGTGGGATTCAAACCCACGCCTCCAGGGAAGACTACGACCTGAATGCAACACCTTAGAGCGCTCGGCCATCCTAACTGGTAACTCCTCTGCCAGCCGATCCCATCAGCCACCAGGACCCCACTACGGTCCTCGAGTATCACACTGCGACTAGAAATACAGCGAGACTCCGGCATTCAAATCTGTCTTAGATGCGCTGGGTTTTATAAGCAAAAAAATGTTTAAGAAGAAGGTGAAATACTGCTGTGTATTTTCCTCATTTTTAGCCGCCACTGCCGGCTATACACAGTATGATAATATTGCAAATATCGTATTATTTTCAGCTGCAAACAATTCCTTATAGTTACAAACTTTCATCTTAATATTCCATATTAAGTGGATTTAAAGATGATAAACAGTAGAAAAACAGGTTAAATGAAGATAATCGTTTCACCAACATCTAACGCTCCACGAGCACTTTAGACTTTAACTTCAACACAGTGATCACTCGGCACTACTACACCGCGCTCAGTGATTACATCCAGCATGTCACTGTACCGACAAGAGGAGGCAATATTTTGGACCACTGCTACACAACAATAAAAGGAGCATACAAAGCGCTTCCTAAACCGAGTTTCGGTAAGTCGGACCACATCGCTCTCCTGTTGCTTCCTGAGTACAAACAGAAGCTGAAGACCTCCCCCATTGCGATCAGGTCAGTGCGTTGTTGGTCTGAGGAGGCGGAAAGCAGGTTAATAGACTGCTTTGATAGTACAGACTGAGACGCATTCAGAGCTCCCGACACAGATTTAAATGAGTATACGGACGCGGTCACCAGCTATATTAAATACTGCACCGACATTTGTGTACCAGAAATGAAAATTAGGTCATTTCCCAATCAGAACCCGTGGTTCAACAATGCAATTCGCAATAAAATAAAAGATAGATCCACCGCGTTCAAATCGGGGGACAAAGAGCTGTACAGGAAATCACGGTATGCATTAGAGGAAGCCATAAAACGCGCCAAACGGAGCTACAGAGTGCGGCTTGAAACGCAGTGCGCTGACACCCGGAGGCTGTGGCAGGGATTACAGTCAATCACAGGCTACAAGGGCTGCAGCCAGGAGATTGACACAAACAACACATCCCTGCCTGACGAGCTGAACCATTTCTATGCCCGCTTTGATGCTCTGAACACGGGCAATGCTGAGAAGACCCCAAGTGTGCAGGGCGAGTTTGTTCTGAAACTCTCAGAGCAGGACGTGCAGAAGACTCTGAGCAGAGTGAAAATCCGTAAGGCTGCAGGGCCTGATGGGATACCACCTCGCGTCCTGAGGACATGTGCAGCCCAGCTGACCACAGTGTTTACGGACATCTTTAACTCCTCCCTGTCACAGTCCATGGTCCCCACCTGCTTTAAAAAAACACTATTGTTCCACTCCCCAAAAAGGCAAAAGTGACATGCCTGAATGATTACCGACCAGTAGCATTAACATCTGTGGTGATGAAATGCCTGGAGAAGCTGGTGATGTCACACATCAACTCCTCCATCACAGAGTCCCTGGACCCCTTGCAGTTCGCCTACCAGAACAACAGATCAGTTGATGATGCTGTCTCCCTGGCTCTGCATACAGCCTTGGAACACCTGGACACTAAGAACTCGTATGTGAGAATGCTGTTTGTGGACTACAGTTCAGCATTCAATTCCATCATACCCAGTCAACTGGTGACAAAGCTCAGGGGACTAGGTCTGTGCAACTCTGTCTGCAACTGGCTGCTGGACTTTCTTATCGAGAGACCACAGGTGGTGCGGATAGGCAATAAAACATCAACACCACTCACCCCGAGCACTGGAACCCCACAAGGCTGCTGTCTGAGTCCAAGGTTGTACTCCCTGTTCACTCACGACTGCACAGCAAGACACAGCAACAACCGCATCATTAAGTTTGCAGATGACACCACTATAATAGGACTGATCGGTGATGATGACGAGTCCACTTACAGGGATGAAGTCGTACAGCTGCTTAGGTGGTGTCATAGCAAGAACCTGGACTTGAACGTAAAGAAAACGAAAGAGCTAATAGTGGACTTTCGGAGACACAGGCCACACACTCACAGCCCACTCAGTATTGATGGAACGGAAGTGGAAACAGTCACCAGCTTTAGGTTTTTGGGAATTCACATCTCTAAAGATCTAACCTGGACTGTGAACACTGACTCTATCATGAAGAAGGCTCAGCAGCGCCTTTATTTCTTGAGGTGCCTCAAGCGATGGGGGATGCCAATACATGTGTTGGTGAACTTCTACCGCTGCACCATCGAGAGCATCCTCACCAACGGGATCACCGTGTGGTATGGCAACACCTCTTCGCGAGAAAGAAAGGCACTGCAGAGAATGGTCAATATGGCCCAGAAGATCATCGGCTGCGGTCTCACCGAGATTAAACAGCTCTATGAGGACCGCTGCCGTGGTAGAATTCTGGCCATCACAGAGGACAGTCAGCACCCCGGGCATGAGCTCTTCACCCCACTGCCCTCAGGCAAGAGATATAAGAGATAACGGACACTTACCACTAGATTCTTCAATAGCTTCTATCCACAAGCAGTGAGATTGGCGAACACATTTAGCCATCCCCCTCGGACCACACCTACACCATCACCATCTACCTCATTATGATTTCTTATTTATTGCACATCTCCAGTCATTGTTTACACGTCTGTATTGTTTACATTCAAACTGTCGACATGTTTACTTGTACATTGTCTACTGTTTGTTTGTATATTGTCTTGATGCACTGTTTGCACTTTGTTTTGTTTTTTACACTTGTTTTACAATCGAGAGACTTTCTGTAAGTAAGAATTCCATTGTACCCGTACCGGTTACATATGGCAATAAAGTTCAAGTTCAAGTTGAAGTGATGACCGGGTTCTGTCTACATTAAACATGCTCTTTCACAGCCTAGCACACCTGCTCAGGACTTTCTCACAGTCTCTAAAGAAGATTTACACGTCTTTGTGACAAGCCTGTCTTAGATTTTTTTGATTTTTTAACTTCTCATTAACAACGCAGGATGTATAATTCTGCATCTGTGAATTGAGAAAGAGAGGTGTCTGTTTTATAAAAGGTGAAACAGTGGCCCGTAAGGGGATCAAACCCACGACCTGAGCGTTATTAGCACCACGCTCTAACCAACTGAGCTAACCTGCCTCCTTTAACACCTTGTGTGATCTGTTGCTCTCAGACGTGCTTCTGTGTTAAACGCACAAGGACAAAAACAGCCCGGAGATCGAGCAATGCGGCCGTGCTTTTCACCCTTGGAAAGGTCACGCATTCCACGAGGTAGGCAAGAACACGAGTGTATGAGCGAACAGGAGCCGCCTGTGTCAGAAGAGTAAAAGAGACTGACCCGCTACCTACTGCGCTAACGAGGCTGGGTGATTAGTTGTAACTCAGACCATATTCCCCCAAAAGATTAAAACGCCGGGCTGAAGAAAAGAGATCTCATCTTCATAACTCACCGGACAAGAGACCAGAACACCACGCGAAGTCATATAAAGCGCATTAAACTGATGACCACAAAACTTTGAAACGTACAGCAGGCAAACAACGTTCAGAAATGAGGTTTCTAACGCTGGAAAGTTAATTTAACTGAGCTTGGGACAAGTGAAAGCACACTGTGAATTCACCTGCTTTCAGTTGTTTATTGACGCTCATGAACACTCAATAAGTAACTAAGAGCGCTTGGTTTCATCCTTTTAGTTTAATTGTTTTCAAAAGTTCATTGTAATATTTTTGTCAGCGATTGTTATAATAAATACAGAAAGATTTTTAAACAAAAGCACATTCAGGCAGATTTTTAAAAACCTTTTAAGAGTTGACTGGTTTCACCTTTGGAGTAGCAGTTAGATTAGTCGGAAAAAGGAAATATGTATAACATCTCTCCACATTTTCATTCACATTTCTGTGAAGAATCATATTAGCAGGCTGAACTGGAAACATCAACCCTGAGAAGAAGAAAACAGGAAACAGAGCTCACGACCAGCAACAGACATGTGCTCTTTGTTAGTATAGTGGTGAGTGTCTTCGTCTGTCACGCGAGACATCGGGGTTTGATTCCCCGACGGGGAGACGGGTCACTTCTTAACCACCTCACTTTAGTTTTAAAAAAACAACGTGTGTTTAAAAGTTCATCCAAATATTTTATTCGGATTTTTATTCATTGTTTGTTCATCCGAAGAATAAACTCACTCCTGGAGGAGGCAGGAGGACGCTCTACCAGCTGAGCTCACCCCCCGCGCTGCGCCCTCCTCCTCCTTAGCATACTCACCCCTATACTAAAGAGGAGCACTTGTCGGCTGTGGAGCGGGAGCTCTGTTTCCTGTCAGGAGAGGTTTCCGCTGCGCTCTCCTCCTTGGCGTCACCGTGTGCCGCTTCTCCAACTCTTACCGGCACCGTCACTGCCTGTCGTCTGCAGGGCGGTCACGTCAAATGTGAGGAGGACGGCGGGACCTTCTTCTGCCTGCTGCACGAGTCGAGCTCTTATGCTCGTCAGTTCAATGCTCTTTACATCAACTCCTACTGCCTGTTGGCGCTTTATCGCCATATGTAACCGGTACAGGTACAGTACTGGTCCAACGGAATTCTTACTTACAGAAAGTCTCTCGATTGTTGAAACACAAAGTGCAGACAGTGCATCAAGACAATATATAAACAGACAGTAGACAGTGTACAAGTAAACAAGTAAACAGTTCGAATGTAAACGATGCAGACATGTAAACAATGACTGGAGATGTGCAATAAATAAAGAAGAAATCATAATGAGGTAGATGGTGAGGCTGAGCTCGCGAGATGCTGTAGAAACAATTTCGGTGTGCAGTACTTAGTGCTTCCTTCACTGGCGCTCTAAGGAGAAAAGATGAGAATGTCTCCGTGATATATTTATTATATTTCTATATTTTATACCGATAAAGAAAAGCGGTGCGTGTTAGGAGTGGGATTCCAACCCACACCTCCAGGGGAGACTGCGACCTGAACACAGCGCTTTAGACCACTCAGCCATCCTGACTTCAACCCCCCTTACCCACCCGGTCCAATGAGGCACCTCGACCCCACTACGTTCCTCGAGTATCACACTGGTATTAGAAATACAGCGAGACTCCGGCATTCAAATCTGTCGCAGATGCGCTGGGTTATATAAGCAAAAAAAAATTTATGAAGAAGGTGAAATACTGCTGTGTATTTTCCTCATTTTTAGCCGCCACTGCCGGCTATAGACAATATGATAATATTTCAAATATCGTATTATTTTCAGCTGCAAACAGTTCCTTATAGTTACAACATTTCATCTTAATATTCCATATTAAGTGGATTTAAAGATGATAAACAGTTGGAAAACAGATTAAATGAAGATAATCGTTTCAACAACATCTACCGCTCCACGAGCGCCACCTAGTGATGGTTTTTGCTCAGTGAATCAGCGCTGCCAGCGCTGTGTGATGAGAAATGACGCGCGTTCTGAGTGGCGTCTTATTCCTCTCCAGGACGTTACTGAGGCGCCTCTCTGTTTTTAAAGCTCAAATGGATTTCGAGTCCTGCACCTTAACCACTCGGCCACGACTACACGCGCAAACACATCTTCTCCCGAACTGACACGTGCTCGTTCCCGCATCGTTTCCACCCCGTCCCGCTCTCGTCGTGCTCAGTTTTGGGATTTCTATCTCTCTATACCGATAATCACCAGCGGATTCACTAAGCAAACACAAAAGGTAGCGAAACAGCCTCACTGTTTCCTTTCAAGAGCTGTAGAGTCTCTCCAGCAATCAGAAGTTCCCGCGGGTTTAGATCAATTAAACTTGAATTGCCTTTTTTAGACTTCACCCATCAGATGGCTCATAAAAACCAAACGCATCTGCGACAGATTTGGCAGGAGAGAGGGAACGGGTGGGCTCGTTGGCCTAGTCTAAACGATCGGCGCGAGTCTCACTGCACTGGTCTGTTTCCCATCAGTCGGTGAGATCCACACCATCCGCTGTCACAATAAATCCCAATCCGTCATTTCGGATCCCAGCCATTCCAGAACAGACTGTTCTCCCCCCCTGCGCTCCGGCAAGCGGTACCGTGCTGTTAAAACAAGATCCGCTGGACTCCAGAACAGCTTCTATCCCACTGCAGTGCACGTCCTCAACAGCTAACTGCAGGGCCTCAGACTCAATGCATGTCCACACTCTGCTCTTCCTCAAGGTCTACTATGTTTTTTTTGTCACTACTACATACTTATTGTCCCACAACATATTGATGGCTCCTGTTGTTATTTATTGTTTGTAATGTACTGTCTCCATTGTGTGGTGGTGTCTGTTGCTGTCCAGAGAGATCAGTGAGAATAAGAATTCCAATGTACATGTACATATGTCAACAAACTTCCCTACTCCTCTTGTCTACTCGTTTCAGATACACAGAAGATAAGAATTGAGTTTGATATGTCTACGTATTATCACATAATAAAGACTCCCTGTCAGATAAAATGAAACGACAGACGTGCAGCCCAGTCTGATAGAAATGCAAATGTTAATTGACATGTTATTTGGATTCACCAAAAGGAAAAACACAACCGTAGTCGGCAGGATTCGAACCTGCGCGGGGAGACCCCAATGGATTTCTAGTCCATCGCCTTAACCACTCGGCCACGACTACATGCCCATCGTCACCGTCTCCCGAACTGAAACGGGCTCGTTCCCGCATCATTTCCGACCCAAATTAATCTCGTGATTAATTTGCTATTTCTCTCTCTCGATGTCGATAGTCACCAGCGGTTTGGCTGCAGATGTTTGGATGTACCGCTAATGCTCCTCCACAGACGCTACTAACACGTTCGGAAACAATTATTTCAGCTTCGGTTTTGAGTTTTAAAACGCGTTAAGTCCTTTCGACAGCGCACGGGCCAAGTGAGAGGAAATGGTGTTTTCACCGGCTCTCGGATGTGTAAAGACGCCCATAAAATGTTTGTAAGTAATATAAATTAATTAACGGCGAAGGAATTAATTTCAGTTTGTAGTTTATTTCTGTTGTTTCCGCTCTTGATGAAACCAGACTGTTGAGCCACTTTTAAAGACGCAACTACACTAACGAGGAGCGCGTGTCTACCGCTGAGCTAGAGATCGGTTTGCTGTCAAGAGACATTTCCTCTCAGGGCTGATCTTTTAGGTTTCAACGTTTAGTTCATCTTCATCATTTTTTTTTGCAGGAGAATGTTATAAGAATTAGGGATTTTTTAAAAAAAAACATTCTAACTCAGATTTTCGAAAAACTTCTAAAAGTTGACCGACTGCCCCTTTGGAAAGAAAATGTATATAAGATCTCTCTCCCTGCTTTAGAAGTCATCACACTGGAAGTTACACGTGTCCATACGCGCTTCTGAAAAGAATTGCAACAACAGCGCAGTGAAAACAAATGGCGTTTTCACCTGCTTAATTGCGCGTTATTGTTTTAAAATGCAAATGAACGGAATTCGTTATTCTTCTGATATGAGTTTAAACAAATGTTGAATTGTAAGTGAAGTCAGGTCAGTCGAACCCCACAGTCACCTGGATGAGCGGGTCCAATGAGTTACCGCGCTGTCGTGAGGAATTTACCTTCCCGAGGGGCTAAGTGCGGGTCGGGTCATTTAAAAAAAAATCATTTTTCACTCTCCGCTTCATTCCCCGTTTGATGAAATTGAGTGTCTCTGTTTACTGTGCTACTGAATACATTCCATGTAGAAAAATGACGGTACGAGGAAAACAGCGCCTTCATTCACGTTCATTCCAGGTGAACTAAATTAGGAAACCTGAGAATATCTGAAAGCTTGGTACTGTTAAATAAGTACCAGTTGTTTATTGACGCTCATGAACACTCAATATGTAACTAAGAGCGCTTGGTTTCATCCTTTTAGTTTAATTGTTTTCAAAAGTTCATCGTAATATTTTTGGCTGGAGATTGTTATAATAAATACAGAAAGATTTTTAAACAAAATCACATTCAGGCAGATTTTCAAAAACCTTTGAAGAGTTGGCGGGTTTCACCTTTGGAGTAGCAGTTAGATTAGTCGGAAAAAGGAAATTCGTATAACATCTCTACCCATTTTCATTCTCATTTCTGTGTAGAATCGTATTAACAGGCTGAAGTGTAAACATCAGCCCTGAGAGGAGGTAAACAGGAAATAGAGCTCACGACCAGCACCGAACAAGCGCTCCTCGTTAGTATAGTGGTGAATATCCCTGCCTGTCACACGAAAGACCGGGGTTCGATTCCCTGACGGGGAGACGGATAGCTCTTTAACTACCTCACATCAGTTTAAAAAAAAACAACGTTTTAACTGAAAATGAGACAAACTCGTCTCCCGTTAGAGCTGAAACAGCAATTCATCAGTAGAAGCAGAAGCCTTTAGAATACGAGACACGTTCACCTTCAAACCCGCAGCCGCTGGACTCGCTTGTCTCGGGACTAATTGCAATGAGAATCGCGTTAGTAGCTCCGTGTCCTTATCCGGTCTCTTTCAAATTACGAGGGACGTTCAGTTATATACTGTGCAAACAGGAAAGACAAGGTAACAAACCTATATTAACGGGTCCTGCATATTAATTTACTGATCAGATGAATTGAAATGTTCTGATTCACAGCTCCTGCAGTTCGTGCTCAGGGCTGAGCTCGTGAGATGCTGTAGAAACAATTTCGCTGTGCAGTACTCACTGCTTCCTTCACTGGCGCTCTACGGAGAAAAGATGAGAATGTCTCTGTGATATATTTATTATATTTCTATATTTTATACCAATAAAGAAAAGCTGTGCGTGTCAGGAGTGGGATTCGAACTTTGCCAACCGATCTCATCAGCCACCAGGACCCCACTACGGTCCTCGAGTATCACACTGGTATTAGAAATACAGCGAGACTCCGGCATTCAAATCTGTCGCAGATGCGCTGGGTTATATAAGCAAAAAAATGTTTATGAAGAAGGTGAAATACTGCTGTGTATTTTCCTCATTTTTAGCCGCCACTGCCGGCTATAGACAATATGATAATATTTCAAATATCATATTATTTTCAGCTGCACACAATTCCTTATAGTTACAACATTTCATTTTAATATTCCATATTAAGTGGATTTAAAGATGATAAACAGTTGGAGAACAGATTAAATGAAGATAATCGTTTCACCAACATCTACTGCTCCACTAGCACCACCTAACAATGGTCTTTTCTCAGTAAATCAGTGCTGCGCTACCAGCGCTGTGTGATGAGAAATGACGCGCACTCTGAGTGGCGCCTTGTTCCTCTCCAGGCTGTTACCGAGGCGCCTCTCTGTTTTTAAAACTCAAATGGATTTCAAATCCAGCATCTTAACCACTCGGCCCCAACTACACGCACAAACCCACCTTCTCCCAAACTGACACGGGCTCGTTCCCGTATCGTTTCCACTCCGTCCCACTCTCTTCGTGCTCAGTTTTGGGACTTCTATCTCTCTATACCGATAATCACCAGCGGATTCACTAAGCAAACACAAAAGGTAGCGAAACAGCCTCACTGTTTCCTTTCAAGAGCTGTAGAATCTCTCCAGCAATCAGAAGTTCCCGCAGGTTTAGATAAATTAAACTTCAATTGCCTTTTTTAGACTTCACCCATCAGATGGCTCATAAAAACCAAACGCATCTGCGACAGATTTGGCAGGAGAGAGGGAAAGGGTGGGCTCGTTGGCCTAGTCTAAACGATCGGCGCGAGTCTCACTGCACTGGTCTGTTTCCCATCAGTCGGTGAGATCCACACCATCCGCTGTCACAATAAATCCCAATCCGTCATTTAGGATCCCAGCCATTCCGGAACAAATTCTCCCCCCTGCGCTCTGGCAAGCGGTACCGTGCTGTTAAAACAAGATCCACTGGACTCCAGAACAGTTTCTATCCCACTGCAGTGTGCATCCTCAACAGCTAACTGCAGGGTCTCAGCCTCAATGCATGTCCACACTCTGCTCTTCCTCATGGTCTACTATGTTTTTTTTGTCACTACTACATACTGTACTTATTGTCCAACAACATATTGATGGCTCCTGTTGTTATTTATTGTTTGTAATGTACTGTCTCCATTGTGTGGTGGTGTCTGTTGCTGTCCAGAGAGATCAGTGAGAATAAGAATTCCAATGTACATGTACATATGGCAATAAAGTTCCCTCCTCCTCTAGTCTACTCGTTTCAGATACACAGAAGATAAGAAGTGAGTTTGATATGTCTTCGTATTATCACATAATAAAGACTCCCTGTCAGATAAAATGAAACGACAGACGTGCAACCCAGTTTGATAGAAATGCAAATGTTAATTGACGTTATTTGGATTCACCAAAAGGAAAAAACACACCTGTAGTCGGCAGGATTCAAACCTGGGCGGGGAGATGCCAATGGACTTCAGGTCCATCGCCTTCACCACTCGGCCATGACTACACGCCAAGCTTCACTTTCTCTCGAACTGACACGGGCTCGTTCCCGCATCATTTCCAACCTGTCTCCGGTCTGTCTCCGGCCTCTGTGCGCGAAGAGACCATCTTTTTTTCTATTATTGTAGGAAGACATATCCAGCCCTCCTCGGGAGCACAGCAGAGCGAGTGTAATGAGGTTATAGCCAGGTGCTGCAGCTGACGGGCTGACTGCTGGTTTACAAGATCCGGTGGTGGAGACACCTTCACCACTCGGAGTTTATCTGCTGCTCTCATGTATCATTATTTTAAAAAGGTGTGAGTGGACACCGAGCATCATAGCGAGGGATCGAACCGTGTTTATCGCGGACAAAAGGTAAGAAGTGAGTTTGATATGTCTTCCTATCACATAATAAAACTGGGCTCGTCAGGGATTTGAACACGGGCCTTCATGCACCCTAAGAGAGAATCATACCCCGAGACCAACGAGCCACATTGCGCTTGGTGAGATTTCAAATTGTTCTCTTCAGAATGACGGCGAAAAGGGGTGACGATTCACTTGTCAGAATGAACATTATATATATGAACATTATTTCCGTGTGACTGAAGCTCTCATCTTCATAACTCACCGGGCAAGAGACCAGAAGAGACCAGAACACCACGCGGTGTCAAAACTTTGAACCGTACATCAGGCAAACAGAAATGGAGTAAAAAGCAAGCGGGAATTATAAGTAAGCGGTCTGAGTGTGGATCGTGTCGTGGGTGACGGGGAAAAAGTGTCTCCCACTTTCATCATTCCATCCCGGAGCGGATTATAAAGGAGACAGAAATGAAACCGGTTTCCCTCTGAGCGTCTTCCAGGCTGTAATACGCGCGCTGCCTGTTCACGGGCGACGTGGCGGACTGACCGCTGTGGCCACCAGGTGTCGCCAAAGACAAGTCAACACTGGAATGAATGAGCCAGAGCTCAGTATCTGGTGTTTCTTCTTCTTTCTTAGTTTCTGTTCGTAACAATAGTGCGTGTAGGAGAAATGAAAGTAAGAAAGTAGTTGTAAAATGCATTTAATGTTTCAAAATATCTCATGGTATAAATGAACAGTTTCGTTCATTTAAGTGATTCTACCTTGTGATTAAAATTCTACCATTTTAATATTCCATATTAAGTGGATTTAAAGATGATAAACAGTTGGAGAACAGATTAAATGAAGAACATCGTTTCAACAACATCTAACGCTCCATTAACGCCACCTATCGGTGGTCTTTGCTCAGTGAATCAGCGCTGCGCTACATCTACAAAATACATCGCAGACTTTCTCCTGTTTTAACAGGTTTCCCGTGGAAGGGATAGTTCTTTAAATTGAAAACGTGGCAGTGAGAGGTCATCGCGTCCTTACAGCGCTCGACGCAAAGTCTTCACAACGTTGCAAGTGAGACAGGAGTCTGTCCTCTCTAGTACATAGAGCGAAAAGGCTGGAGGATGCAGGCATCGATCCCGCTACTTCTCGCACGCTAAGCGAGCGCTCTACCATTTGAGCTAATCCCCCTTCCTGTGCTAGTGATCACCTCCGTCCCATGCACATTAAATCCCTCTCGAGTCTTCTGTGCGATCGCACACTCGTGAAAAACACACTTGAAATCAGAGCACGCACGATCTCTCTGGCTCGTTGGTCTAGACTTCCTGTTTGGTTGCGAGAGGTCCCGGCCTCCAGTCGCGGACAAGTCCTGATTTATTCCGTGATTACAAAAACATACGTCTAGCTCTCCTCGTATTTTCTGCTTTTAAGAAACCACTCCTGACACACTGCGATTTTCTCATGTTGGCTTTTTAGAGTACATCTGATTGACTGGCCTTCTCTCTTGCAGGGAGACGGGACTCTTCAGAGAGGGAGTCTCCCACTTGCGTGTAATTAGCAGAAACCGCAGAAGCCCTGAATCAGAACATTTCTAGTGCTGTAATTGAGCAGAAAGTCTGAGCGGTAAAAGCATTGGACTTAAGATCCAAGAGACATAAAAACCACGTGGTTTTCATCCCCAGTCCTGGTAGACTCTCGTTAATTAAGGAGCAAGTAAAGGTTTATTCTCTGCTGAGAAGAAAAGAAGGCTCTCGTGGAGCCTTCGAGTGTCAAGCTGCACTACCGGCGCTGTGTGATGAGAAATGACGCGCGTTCTGAGTGGCGCCTTGTTCCTCTCCAGGCCGCTACTGAGGCGCCTCTCTGTCAGCCGACATTATCAGCAACCGGTCGAGTTCAAGCGCAGGATCACGAATAACGAGAACTGTGACACAGAAAGTCTCCCTCTCAGATAAAATGATGCAATAGTCGTACAACCCTCTCTGATAGCAATTTAAATGTTAATTTTTGATGTGGGTTCGAATCCCATCTGGGGTGTCTCCTTTTAAGAGCTCTGTGATGAGTGAATAACTTGACTGTGTATGTTAATACACTTTATTTACCGCTCCTCCTCACACACTACTAACACGTGTAGAATCAGTTGTTATTAATGAGGTTTCTAACGCTGGAAAGTTATTTTAACTGAGCTTGGGAACAGTGAAAGCACACGGTGATTTCACCTGCTTTCAGTTGTTTATTGACGCTCATGAACACTCAGTAACTAAGAGCGCTTGGTTTCATCCTTTTAGTTTCATTGTTTTCAGAAGTTCATTATTTTTTGGCTGGAGATTCTTATAATAAACACAGAAAGATTTTTAAACAAAATCGTATTCAGGCAGATTTTCAAAAACCTTTTAAGAATTGACGGGTTTCACCTTTGGAGTAGCAGTTAGATTAGTCGGAAAAAGGAAATTCGTATAACATCTCTCCACATTTTCATTCTCATTTCTGTGAAGAATCATATTAACAGGCCGAACTGGAAAACACCAGCCCTGAGAGGAAGTAAACAGGAAACAGCTCAAGACCAACGACAGACACGCGCTCTTCGTTAGTATAGTGGTGAGTATCCCGGCCTGTCACGGGGGAGATCGGAGTTTGATTACCCGACGGGAAACTTTTTAACTTAAAAAAAAACAACGTTTTAACTCCGTTAATTGTTAATTTACGTTAATTATATGAATTAATTACTTAGATACGTGTCCAGTGACAGGACTTCTCTTCTTACGGTCGATTGTTGAAACAGGTGTAAAAACACAAAGTGCAGACAGTGCATCAAGACAATATACAGACAGTAGACAGTGTACAAGTAAACAGTTCTAATGTAAACGATGCAGGCATGTAAACAATGACTGCAGATGTGCAATAAATAAAATTACATTAATTTCGTGTGGTCCGAGGGGCATGGCCAACTGTGTTCGCCACTCGCACGGCTATCCTGGGGACTGAAGAGAGCTGAACTGAAGGAAATTCGTATTCAAATACAGTGCAAGTTTTCAATTTGTTCTGGACTTCTGGATCTTCACTAAAGATATTTGTTGTGTTCTTGAGTGTGATGGGACCGTGCACTGGTGGCTCTCGAGGGAAAACAGGGTTTCCCCCGGTTGTGGAGCAATTCGGGGGTTCAGAGAATAAGTTGTGTGGGCGCTTGTAACGGTGCGCTAAAACAAAAATCTCTGCGATGAAGCGTTACAGATGCACTTACATTTAGCGCACTGCTGACACAACTGTAGCCTCTACACGTGACCGAAAGAGCGACGTGTTCGCCTGATCGTCTGAAGGATCTCCTCACAAAGCTCTATCATTCATCAGTAGAAGCAGAAGCCCTTAGAATACGAGACACGTTCACCTTCAAACCCGCAGCCGCTGGACTCGCTTGTCTCGGGACTAATTGCAATGAGAATCGCGTTAGTAGCTCCGTGTCCTTATCCGGTCTCTTTCAAATTACGAGGGACGTTCAGTTATATACTGTGCGAACAGGAGAGACCCTATATTAACGGGTCCTGCATATTCATTTACTGATCAGATGAATTGAAATGTTCTGATTCACAGCTCCTGCAGTTCATGCTCAGGGCTGAGCTCGCGAGATGTTGTAGAAGCATTTTCGGTGTGCAGTACTTAGTGCTTCCTTCACTGGTGCTCTAAGGAGAAAAGATAAGAGATATCTGTGCTATATTTATTATATTTCTATGTTTTTATACTGATAAGGAAGAGCTGTGCGTATCAGGAGGGGATTTTGAACCCACGCCTCCAGGGGAGACCGCGACCTGAACGGAGCGCCTTAGACCGCTCGGCCATCCGGACTGCTGACAAGTGTGCCAGCCGGTCCTATGAGACACCGCGACCCCACTACGTTTCTCGAGTATCACACTGGTATTAGAAATACAGCGAGACTCCGGCATTCAGATCTGTCGCAGATGCGCTGGGTTTTATAAGCAAAAAAGTGTTTATGAAGAAGGTGAAATACTGCTGTGTATTTTACTCATTTTTAGCCGCCACTGCCGGCTATACACAATATGATAATATTGCAAATATCGTATTATTTTCCGCTGCAAACAATTCCTAATAGGTTCCAAACTATAAGGCAAACAATTCCTATATAACAATTCCTTATATATTCACACCTGAAGAAGGCTCCACAGCCGAAACGTTGTGTTCTCTTTCTTCCTCTTTTTCAGCATGGAATAAACCTATTACTTGTTCCGTATAGTTACAACATTTAATCTTAATATTCCATATTAAGTGGATTTAAAGATGATGAACAGTAGGAAAGCAGATTAAATGAAGACTCAGGAAAACACAAAAAAATCTAAAGATGCTTTCTTTACGGGATGTGTCCCTCATTGATTTCTAGTCCCCAATGGATTTCTAGTCCAGCGCCTTAACCACTCGGCCACGACTACACGACCATCACCTTAAATGTGTTTTAAATCCACTTCATATGGAACATTAATGTGGAGCATAACTGAAGGGAATTGTTGGTAGTTGACTACCCCTTTGGAATAGTAGTCAGATTAGTGGGGAAAGGAAATGTATATAAGATCTCTCTCCCTGCTTCAGAAACTGTCATCACACTGGAGAGAAGTTACATGTGTCCACACGCGCTTCTGACAGGAATCACAATAACAGCGCAGACCATCCTCGCAGGGAAATTTTAAAAACTCTACAGTTCAGACACCTACACCTACTGATATTCGATCTGAAATTAAGGTCTGCTTCCTTTGACGGTCTTGTTATGCAAGGAGTGTTAGACCCAAGTGCTCGTTTATTAAAGTCCGAGATCCTGACTGATTTGACTTTATACCGATAATTAGCAGCAAATTAATGAAGAAAACAGAAACACGAGAAAAAAACTGCTGCACACATGTGGCCAGTCTTAAATGAGCTGTGTGATCTGCTGCTGTCAGACGTGCTTCTGTGCTAAACGCACAAGGACAAAAATAGCCCGGAGATTCCGATCGAGTACTGGGCTGTGCTTTTCTCCCTTGGAAAGGTCACGCATTCCACGTGCAAGAACACGCGTGCATGAGCGAACATGAGCCGTCATGAATCATTTTTAAAACGCGCGAGTGGAAACCGTGTTTTTCGCGGACTAAACATGTCGTATTGGGCGTGGAAGAGAAGAACACGCGTGTGTGTGAGTGAACGTCTCACGCCCCATCTGTGAAGAGCCCCAATAAGCATCGATCCCTGCCCCGTGTGAGGATCGAACTCACGACCTTCAGAGTATGAGACTGACGCGCTTCCTACTGCGCTAATGAGGCTGGAAGAGGAATGAGCTCCAGGTCATGTCGAAATGAACATTATTTCTATGAACATTATTTCCGTGTGACTGTTGCAACTCAGACCATATTCCCCCAAAAGATTAAAACGCCGGGCTGAAGAAAAGGGAAGATCTCATCTTCATAACTCACCGGACAAGAGACCAGAACACCACGCGAAGTCATATAAAGCGCATTAAACTGATGACCACAAAACTTTGAACCGTACATAGGGCAAACAACGTTCAGAAATGGAGTAAAAAGCAAGCGGGAGTTATGACCAAGCAGTCTGAGTGTGGATCGTGTCGTGGGTGACGGGGGAAAAGTGTCTCCCACTTTCATCATTCCATCCCGGAGTGGATTAGAAAGGAGACAGAAATGAAACCGGTTTCCCTCTGTGCGTCTTCCAGGCTGTAATACGCGCGCTGCCTGTTCACGGGCGACGTGGCGGACTGACCGCTGTGGCCACCAGGTGTCGCCAAAGACAAGTCAACACTGGAATGAACGAGCCAGAGCTCAGTATCTGGTGTTTCTTCTTCGTTTCGTAGTTTCTGTTAATAACAATACTGCGTGTAGGAGAAATGAAAGCAAGAAATTAGCTGTAAAATACATTTAATGTTTCAAAATATCTCATGGTATAAATGAACAATTTCAGTTCGTTTAAGTGATTCTACCTTGTCATAATCATGATAATACAGTTACACAGTGTATCAAATACTGTGTTGACATTTGTATTTGTATAAGCCAAGCTGAAGGAGCGGTCTGTGGCCTTCAACTCTGGAGACCCTGGGCTGTACAGGAAAGCCAGGTGTGACCTGGAGAGGGCCGTCAGACATGCGAAAAGGGACGACAGAGACAGGCTTGAATCACAATGTGGGGGCATTAACACAGCGCACCTCTGGAATGGCCTGAGGGCTGTCACTAATTATAAAGGACAAATGGGTGTTAAAACAACAGCTGATGATTCATTGCCTGACCAACTAAACAACTTCTATGCCAGGTCTGATGCTCACAACACAGACCCTTCACCCAGAATGCCCAGTGAGTCTGGGGAGTTTGTGCTGCAGCTGTCTGAACAGGAGGTACGGAGAGCTTTCGGACAGGTGGAGCCACACAAGGCTGCGAGCCCTGATGGCCTCACCTCCTGTGTTTAAAAGGCAGGCAGAGCACAGCTGCCCCCTGTCTTCACTGTAATATCTAACATGTCACTATCCCTGTCTACTGTCCCACTGTGCTTCAAGAGAACTACTATCGTGCCCCTGCCTGAGGCAACCAAGGTGTCGTGTCAGAATGCCTACCGCCCGGTGGTACTCACCTCAGTAGTCATGAAGTGCCACCGGCACAGAAGAAACTGGTGAGGGGACACATCAGCAGTATTGTCCCGGACTCCCTGGACCTCCTGCAGTTTGCTTATAGGAATAATAGGTCAGTGGACGATGCTGTCTCACTGGCCCTTCACACCACCTGGACAAGAGGAGCACCTGTGCCAGGATGTTATTTATTGACTTCAGCTCAGCCTTCAACACAACTGTGCCAGGCAGGCTGGTGGTCAAGCTCAGGGGTCTGGACCTCAACAACTCCATCTGCAACTGGGTCCTGGACTTCCTGACAGGCAGACCCCAAGTGGTGAGGACTGGAATCAAAACCTCATCCCCTCTGATCCTCAACACAGGGGGACACACTGCTGCCTGAGCCCCTGGCTGTATTCTCCATTTACACACGACTGTGTGGCCAGATTTAACAGCAACCGCATCACCAAGTCTGCTGATGACACCACAGTCATCGGTCTTATCAGCAACAGTGATGAAACGTGATGGAGTGGTGCCACAACAACAACCTCACACTTCACATCGCCAAAACATAAGAGATTATAGTGGACTTCGGGAGGCACAGAGGACGTCATACACCCATAATCATTCAGGGGGCTCCAGTTGAAACTGTCAGCACCTTCAGGTTCCTCAGCCTCCAGATCACTGAGAGGCTGAGCTGGCCAGAGAACACTGCTGCCATCCTCACTAAAGCCCACCAGCGCCTTCACTTCTTGAGACAGTTAAGGAAGTGGGGGATGAGCAAGACAACACTTACTAATTGTTACTGTAATCCGATTGAGAGTGTCCTGTCTGGTGGTGTTACGGTGTTGTATGGTGGAGCCACAGTACAGGACAGAACAGCCATACAGAGGGTTGTGAGGTCTGCCCAGAAAATCACTGGGAACGAGCCACCCTCCATCGACCAGATAGATCTCGACCACTGCCACAACTGGGCTCGAGCTATACTTCAGGACCCAATTCACCCGGGCCATGATCTGTTTTCACCCCTGGGGTCTGAGAGATGGATTTTGAATAGATTCAAAAACAGTGTCTTCGCCCAAGCAGCCCGCATCTTAAACAGCTCATATTCGCACCTGCACTGTAAGGTACTGCGCTGTCTGCACTGTGACCTGTCTAGGCTGTATTAAAACGTCTATTGTCTAAATTTATTGTCCATGTCTGTTTGTCATTTGTGCCTATTTTTTTTTCTGTACTGTTACTGGCTACAGCTGAACGAGTAAGCATTCCAATACACTTGTTGTATATGGCAAATAAAAAAATCTTGAATCAAAAATTCATAAACGATTTCAGCAGCTTGCTCTTTATTACGTTTCATATTCCTCGCAGTCATGTAAAGTATATACATATTCATATGCTGTATACTGTGTATATATATAGTTTCTCATATACAAGTGTGATTTGGGCTTGAAACATGTCATCTGGTAATGGAGCGAACAGCCGGCGATACCAGACAGCCCTTCCCTCCTGTGAGTCCTGTTGAAGCGAAGCTCTGCTGTGCTGTACTCTCACCCGCTGTGTGCTCGGCACTAACTGGATTATATAATAATGGGTTGAAAGCGACACATTCTGACGTGGGTTTAATTAAGATTGACTCCTGTGTGTTAGAAAATAAATAATCAATAAAATACATCGCAGACGTTCTCCTGTTTTAACAGGTTTCCCGTGGAAGGGTTAAGTTACAGTTGTATAAATTGAAAACGTGGCGGTGAGATGTCACACAGATGTTACAGCGGTCAACGCAAAGTCCACACAACATTGCAAGTGAGACAGGAGTCTGTCCTCTCTAGTACATAGAGCGCAAAAGTTGCAAGATCCGGGCATCGATCACGCTTTGAATTGATGGGGAGACTGGTAACTTTTTAACCACCTCACTACAGTTTAAAAAAAAACAATGTTTGTTTAAAAGTTCATCTGAAGAATAAACAACTCCGTTAATTGTTATTTTATTGGATTTCTAATCCATCGCCTTAACCACTAGGCCACGACTACACGCACAACCCCTAACCAGCCTCCTACGACATGTTTCCAGCCCTGACTCTCAGCAAGTCCGACTGTGGAGATTTCCCACAGACCTGAGATGGGCCAGTGTCTAAATCAGGGCGGGGGAGGGACACACTCTGTCCCAGGAATCGCACTCGAGCTCACTGGCAGGAGAGAGGGGAGAAAGGTGGGCTCGTTCGTCTAGGGGTGTGATTCTTGCTTCGAGTGCGAGACGTCCCGGCTCCAAATCCCGGACGAGCGCCTGTGTGCGCTCTTCCTCCACTTCCACCGTCCTGCGCCCTGACATCCCCGTCTCCTCCCGCTGTCTCCCGTGAACATGACTGCAGGAGCCTCGTGAGGACTCCTCACGGGCACAGCGAGAGCTCGAGTCCCTGTCTGAGCCTGGATCCTTCATCTTCCTCACCGTGTGCCGCTTCCTCCCCTCCTGCCGGGCACCGTCACTGCCCTCACGAACTCCAATAATCAAAAAATAATTTATAGCTATTATTTATAAAGACACATAAGTGAAACTATTCCAGACGAAATTTTATATTCATTTTCTCGATTGATTTTTCAGAACAAACAGAGTATCACATGGCACCATGAACAACACGGAAAAAATGTGAACAATCATCACGTCACGACATACTTGGTAGTTAAAAAAAAACTGCAACAATAATATAAAAACTGGAAGAAAGGAGAAGAAAAATGAAAGCAGAGTCCAAACCACAAGCCCCTGTCTAAGGATGACAGTGTCTCTTGGATGCCATAGAATTGAATCAGTAGGAAATGGTATAAAGCTTACTTCGATAAATGTCAGAACGTCCGGCTGTGCTACCGACACTACTCCTTCTTCAGCACTACTAACACCTGCAAAAGAGGCTATTTCAGCTTTTTTGTTGAGGTTTTAAATGCTGAAAAGTGCTTTCAATTTTGCATGGCCCAAGAGAAAACAAATGACGTTCTCATCTGCTCTCGAATGTTTCATCTTCATTTGTCACGGGAGAGTGTTACAAGAAATACAGAAATTTTAAAAAAATAAAAAAATTTGGACTCACGCCTGTAGGACAGCCTTCATTGGGATCAAAGACACGCTTTTGCCCTGGAGCTCTCTGATTGGCTGTGATAATGTAGGGAAAGAGCCAATCAGCTGTTTCCAAACCTTAAACAGTGACATTGGAGTATTTCCACCCAGAGATGATATGAAAGCTTCTCTTATCCGAATCGTAGACATTACCAGTGTCTTTTTGTGCTGTGTTACAGTGTTGTGTAACTGGTTCAGTACAGTGTTATTCTCATAATGTTGTGTTACTGTATTCAGTGCAGTGTAATTGACACAGTGTTGTGTTACTGGTTCAGTACAGTGTTACAGTGTTTTGTTACTGGTTCAGTACAGTGTCATTGTCACAGTGTTGTGATACTGTTTTCAGTTTTGTTTTGTTGTGTTACTGTTATTATGTTGTTCTATTGTGCTACAGTCATCTGTTTGACCTTCCTCTCAGGGAAATTATAAAAACTCTACAGTTCGGACACCTACTCTGATATTCGATCTTAAATTAAGGTCTGCTTCTTTGACGGTCATGTCATGCAAAGTGTGTGCAAAGTTTATACCGATAATTGCAGCAAATTGACAAAGAAACCACAAAACACGACAAAAAACTGCTGCACATACTGCACACATGTGGCTAGTCTTAAATGAGCTGTGTGATCTGTTGCTGTCAGACATGCTTCTGTGTTAAACGCAGAAGGAGAAAACAGACTGGAGACTCCGATCGAGCAATGCGGCTGTGCTTTTCTCCCTTGGAAAGGTCACGCATTCCACGAAGTAGGCAAGAACACGAGTGTATGAGCGAACAGGAACCGCCTGTGTCAGATGAGCAAAAAAAGTCCTGGCCCGTATGAGGATCGACCTCACAACCTTCAGATTATAAGACTGATGCGCTACCTACTGCGCTAACGAGGCCAAATATGAACCTAATCTGAAAATGAGCCACTCGGGGTTTTCAACTGTCTGTTCCCTAATCTAGCGATGCTCCCTCATGGATATTGAATCCGCCTTTTGATCTCACCAATACTTTTTCTCCTTGTTTCTGTTGCAAGACCGTCTTTGAGATCCCACCTCGCTCAAGTCCTTCTGGCTGAAGTGGCCTCCCTGCCTCAGCAGCGAGCCCTCGTCAGCCATCGACACGTCTGCGGCTCGCTTGGCCCTCCGACTCCCGATCTGCTGAGATGAGATTTAAGCAGAGAGCGCCCAACCCGCTCTCTTCGTGCTCAGTTTTGGGATTTCTATCTCTCTATACCGATAATCACCAGCGGATTCACTAAGAAAACACAAAAGGTAGCGAAACAGCCCCACTGTTTCATTTCAAGAGCTGTAGAGTCTCTCCAGCAATCAGAAGTTCCCGCGGGTTTAGATAAATTAAACTTTAATTGACTTTTTTAGACTTCACCCATCAGATGGCTCACAAGAACCAAACGCATCTGCGACAGATTTGAATGCCAGAGTCTTGCTGTATTTCTAATACCAGTGTGATACTCGAGGACCGTAGCGGGGTCGCAGTGGCTCATCGGACTGGCTGGCAAGTATGTCAGCAGTCAGGATGGCCGAGCGGTCTAAGGCGCTGCGTTCAGGTTGCAGTCTCCTCTGGAAGCATGGGTTTGAATCCCACTCCTAACACACAGCTTTTCTTAATCTTTATAAATATATAGAAATATCAACTTAATCACGAAGAGAGCGGGTTGGAGTGGAAATGATGCGGGAACGAACCCGTGTCAGTCCGCGAGAAAGTGGGGTCATGTTTGTAGTCGTGGCTGAGTGTTTAAGGCGATTGACTAGAAATCCACTGGCGTCTCTCCGTGGGAATCCTGCCGACGACGTTTACTCGTGGAAAGGAGTTTTGGAGTCTTTGGATACAAACTGAATCGACTGCATTGAAGACCCACCTGAACGACAGTTAGATTACGGATGAGCTGGTGCCTTGCAGCTCCCGGATTGGCTGTGATTATATCGGTTATGAAGCAGCACATTTAAAAAAAATAGATTTGAAACCCCCTTATATCTAAATGGCCAGTTTCCTGTCAGACCTTTAAACGTTTATCTGAAGAATAAACAATTGCGACTTTTTAAACAATTTCCGACAATTAAGAGAAATGCACTTCTTTTTGAGCAAGATCTAGACTCAGGTTTACGAAGTGAAAGTAATTCTGATTTCTTCACAATAAGAAAAGTCTTTTCAAGGTAGAGACAGTGGCCCGTACGGGGATCAAACCCACGACCTTGGCGTTATTAGCACCACACTGAGTTAACAGGCCCTGTGAAAAACATTTCCAGATCTGACCCTGAGCAAGTCAGACTGTGGAGATCTTCCACAGACCTGAGAAGGACCAGCGTCTAATTCAGGGCGGGGGAGGGACACATTCTCAGTCCCAGGAACCGCACAGTAACCAGGACGACCACAGGTCCGAGTTTAAATACCAGAGTGACACCGGCTGGTGAATCCCACTGGTGACACACAGCTACTGTCATGTTGTTTCATAACCTCGTACCTAGAATACATACTGTATGATTTCAGGATTTATTGAGCCACCGCGACCCCACTATGTTCCTCGAGTATCACACTGGGATTAGAAATACAGCAAGACTCCGGCATTCAGATCTGTCGCAGATGCGCTGGGTTTTATAAGCAAAAAATGTTTAAGAAGAAGGTGAAATACTGCTGTGTATTTTCCTCTTGTTTAGCCGCCACTGCCGGCTATACACAGTATGATAATATTGCAAATATCGTATTATCTGAGGCTGCAAACAATTCCTTATAGTTGCAACATTTCATCTTAATATTCCATATTAAGTGGATTTAAAGATGATAAACAGTTGGAAAGCAGATTAAATGAAGATAATCGTTTCACCAACATGTACTGCTCCACAAGTGCCACCTAGCGATGGTCTTTGCTCAGTGAATCAGCACTGTGTGATGAGAAATGATGCGTGTTCTGAGTGGCGACTTGTTCCTCTCCAGGCTGTTACTGAGGTGCTTCTTTGTTTTGGAAACTGAAATGGATTTCAAGTCCAGCGCCCTAACCACTCGGCCACGACTACACGCACAAACCTACCTTCTCCCGAACTGACACTGACTCGTTCCCGCATCATTTCCAACCCAAAATCTCTCTGCATGATTAATTTGCTATTCCTGTCTCTCTATATCGATCATCACCAGCTGATTCACTAAGAAAACAAAAGGTAGGAAAACTCAGCGGCAGATTCTTGACGCACGAGGCCGGTTAGCTCAGTTGGTTAGTGTGGTGCTAATAATGCCAAGGTCGCGGGTTCGATCCCCGTAGGGGCCAGTGAGTCTCACCTTCACACACCCACTATTTCTAGTCTACCGACGCAGAAATGCACATCATTATGAAAAGACGACCTATAAATAAATCAAAATTACTTCCACTTCTCTTTATTGGTAGAATATCGAAATATTCCGCAAATTAACGGAATTGTTTCATCTTCGGATGAACTTCTAAAAAGATTCTTCCGGGTTACAGGCGGGGATACTCACCCCTATACTAACGAGGAGCGGGAGCTCTGTTTCCTCTCAGGAGACGTTTCCTCTTGGGGCTGATATTTCAGGATTTGGCGATTTGGCTTTCATTTCGATTATCTTCAGAAACTTGTTCCCAGCTGTGGAACCGCTACTGCTCCCCCACAGAGGCTACTAACACGTTCGGAATCGATTATTTCAGCTTCGGTTTTGAGTTTTAAAACGCGTTAAGAAGTCCTTCCGACAGAGCATGGGCCAGGTGAGAGGAAATGGTGTTTTCACCGGTCTCGGATGTGTAAAGACGCCTATAAACTGTTAGTGAGTAATATAAATTAATTAATGGTGAAGTAATTAATTTCAGTTTGTAGTCTATTTCTGTTGTTTCCACTCTTGATGAAACCAGACAGTTGAGCCACTTTTAAAGACAACTACACTAACGAGGAGCGCGTGTCTACCGCTGAGCGAGAGATCTGTTCACTGTCAGGAGACATTTCCTCTCAGGGCTGATCTTTTAGGTTTCAGCGTTTAGTTCATCTTCATCCTTCTTTTTGCAGGAGATTGTAATAACAATTACGGATTAAAAAAAAAATCTAACTCAGATTTTTGAAAAACTTCTAAAAGTTGACCGACTGCCCCTTTGGAAGGGAAATGTATATAAGATCTCTCTCCCTGCTTCAGAAACTGTCATCACACTGGAGAGAAGTTACACGTGTCCATACGCGCTTCTGACAGGAATCACAATAACATCGCAGTGAAAGCAAATGGCGTTTTCACCTGTTTAATTGCACGTTACTGTTGGAAAATACAACGGAATTCGTTATTCTTCTGATATGAGTTTAAACATCGTTTAATTGTAAGTGAAGTCAGCTTGTTAAAAATGAAACCAGCGCCCCGTCGCAGAAATGTACCCCGGTCTCCCGCGTGAAAAGCGGGGATCCTCCTGTGCGCCATACTGACGGGGAGCGACCGCGGTGAAGTTAGCTTGAAGCTCGAAAGCGATTTTGGCCTGTAGCGTTTTCACGAAATCCCCTAGAGTTACGAGAACGATATTTAGGAATATAAATATATTATAATTCTGAGAAGTATAGGACTGACCTCTTTAACAACGCACGATGTGTAATTCTGCGTCTGTGAATTGAGAAACAGAGATGTCTGTTTTATAAAAGGCGAGAGAGTGGCATTCAAATCTGTCGCAGATGCGCTGGGTTATATAAGCAAAAAAATGTTTCTGAAGAAGGTGAAATACTGCTGTGTATTTTCCTCTTGTTTAGCCGCCACTGCCGGCTATACACAGTATGATAATATTGCAAATATCGTATTATCTTCAGCTGCAAACAATTCCTTATAGTTACAAAATTTCACCTTAATATTCCATGTTAAGTGGATTTAAAGATGATAAACAGTAGGAAAACAGGTTAAATGAAGATAATCGTTTCATCAACATCTACCGCTCCACGAGCGCTTTAGACTTTAACTTCAACACAGTGATCACTCGGCACTACTACACCGCGCTCAGTGATGACTGGGCTCTGTCTACATTAGACATGCGCTTTCACAGCCTAGCCCACCTGCTCAGGACCGTCTCACTGTCTCTAAAGAAGAATTACACGTCACTGTGACAAGCCTGTCTTAGAAGTGCTCTGTGCTCTGTTTACAACAAAAACCACAGCCCGCTTGAGTCTAGGTCTTACTGACAGAGAAATGTATTTTTTGAAATTCTTGGGCTAAACTTTTATTGTGTTGTTTTGTTGTGCTTCAGTCATCTGTTTGACCTTCCTCGCGGGGAAATTATAAAGACTCTACAGTTCGGACACCTACTCTGATATTTCGATCTTAAATTAAGGTCTGCTTCTTTTGACGGTCTAATTATGCAAAGAGTGTAAGACCCAAGTGCTCGTTTATTAAAGTCCGAGATCCTGACCGATTTGACTTTATACCGATAATTGCAGCAAATTAATGAAGAAAAGAGAAACACGAGAAAAAAACTGCTGCACACATGTGGCCAGTCTTAATGAGCTGTTGCTGTCAGACGTGTCTCTGTGTTAAACGCACAAGGACAAAAACAGCCCGGAGACTCCGATCGAGCACTGGGCTGTGCTTTTCTCCCTTGGAAAGGTCACGCATTCCGCGAGGTAGGCAAGAACACGCGTGTATGAGCGAACAGGACCCACCTGGCACGAGTGAATGACCCCCCCGCGAGCTCACTGGCAGGAGAGAGGGGAAGGGTGGGCTCGTTGGTTTAGTCCAAGCGAACGGCGCGAGTCTCACTGCACTGGTCTGTCTCCGGTCTCTGGGTGCGAAGAACACGTGTGAAATTTGAGGGGCACTTTGTCGCAGGGCTCGTTGGTCTAGGGGTATGATTCTCGCTTTGGGTGCGAGAGGTCCCGGGTTCAAATCCCCGACGAGCCCGTCTTTTTTTCTATCATTGTAGGAAGCCCTCCTCGGGAGCACAGCAGAGCGAGTGTCGTGAGGTTATAGCCAGGTGCTGCAGCTGACGGGCTGACTGCTGGTTTACAAGATCCGGTGGTGGAGACACCTTCACCTCTAAGAGTTTATCTGCAGCTCTCATGTATCATTATTTTAAAAAGGTGTGAGTGGACACCGAGCATCATAGCGAGGGATCGAACTGTGTTTATCGCGGACTAAACATCTCATATTCAGCGTGTAAGTGAAGAACACGCGTGTGGGAGTGAACGTCCCACGCCCCATCCGTGAAGAGCCCGAAACAGCACTGAGCCCTGCCCCGTGTGAGGATCGAACTCACGACCTTCAGATTATGAGACTGACGCGCTACCTACTGCGCTAACGAGGCTGGACGATGGCTGAGCTGCAGTATGAACTCACACGATATGATTGCAAATCAATCGGTGAGATCCACACCATCCGCTGTCACAATCCTGTCAACATCCAGGCTGTTACTGAGGTGCCTCTCTGTTTTGGAAACCCAAATGGATTTCAAGTCCAGCGACTTAACCACTCGGCCATGACTACACGCACAAACCTACCTTCTCCCGAACTGACACAGGCTCGTTCCCGCATCATTTCCAACCCAAAATCTCTCTGCGTGATTAATTTGCTATTTCTGTCTCTCTATATCGATCATCACCAGCTGATTCACTAAGAAAACAAAAGGTAGGAAAACTCAGCGGTAGAGATGTGACTCACGAGGCCGGTTAGCTCAGTTGGTTAGAGCGTGGTGCTAATAACGCCAAAGTCGCGGGTTCGATCCCCGTACGGGCCAGTGAGTCTCATCTTCACACACCCACTATTTCTAGTCTACCGACGCAGAAATACACATCATTATGAAAAGACGACCTATAAATAAATCAAAATTACTTCCACTTCTCTTTATTGGTGGAAATCGCAGAAATTAACGGAATTGTTTCATCTTCGGATGAACTTCTAAAAAGATTCTTCCGGGTTACAGGCGGGGATACTCACCCCTATACTAACGAGGAGCGGGAGCTCTGTTTCCTCTCAGGAGACGTTTCCTCTCGGGGCTGATATTTCAGGATTTGGCGATTTGGCTTTCATTTCGATTATCTTCAGAAACTTGTTCCCAGCTGTGGAACCGCTACTGCTCCCCCACAGAGGCTACTAACACGTTCGGAATCGATTATTTCAGCTTCGGTTTTGAGTTTTAAAACGCGTTAAGAAGTCCTTCCGACAGAGCATGGGCCAGGTGAGAGGAAATGGTGTTTTCACCGGGTCTCGGATGTGTAAAGACGCCTATAAACTGTTAGTGAGTAATATAAATTCATTAATGGTGAAGTAATTAATTTCAGTTTGTAGTCTATTTCTGTTGTTTCCGCTCTTGATGAAACCAGACAGTTGAGCCACTTTTAAAGACACAACTACACTAACGAGGAGCGCGTGTCTACCGCTGAGCGAGAGATCTGTTCACTGTCAGGAGACATTTCCTCTCAGGGCTGATCTTTTAGGTTTCAGCGTTTAGTTCATCTTCATCCTTCTTTTTGCAGGAGATTGTAATAACAATTACGGATTAAAAAAAAATCTAACTCAGATTTTCGAAAAACTTCTAAAAGTTGACCGAGTGCCCCTTTGGAAGGGAAATGTATATAAGATCTCTCTCCCTGCTTCAGAAACTGTCATCACACTGGAGAGAAGTTACACGTGTCCATACGCGCTTCTCACAGGAATCACCATAACATCGCAATGAAAGCAAATGGCGTTTTCACCTGTTTAATTGCACGTTATTGTTGGAAAATGCAACGGAATTCGTTATTCTTCTGATATGAGTTTAAACAAACGTTTAATTGTAAGTGAAGTCAGCTTGTTAAAAATGAAACCAGCGCCCCGTCGCAGAAACGTACCCCGGTCTCCCGCGTGAAAAGCGGGGATCCTCCTGTGCGCCATACTGACGGGGAGCGACCGCGGTGAAGTTAGCTTGAAGCTCGAAAGCGATTTTGGCCTGTAGCGTTTTCACGAAATCCCCTAGAGTTACGAGAACGATATTTAGGAATATAAATATATTATAATTCTGAGAAGTATAGGACTGACCTCTTTAACAACGCACGATGTGTAATTCTGCGTCTGTGAATTGAGAAACAGAGATGTCTGTTTTATAAAAGGCGAGAGAGTGGCATTCAAATCTGTCGCAGATGCGCTGGGTTATATAAGCAAAAAAATGTTTATGAAGAAGGTGAAATACTGCTGTGTATTTTCCTCTTGTTTAGCCGCCACTGCCGGCTATACACAGTATGATAATATTGCAAATATCGTATTATCTTCAGCTGCAAACAATTCCTTATAGTTACAAAATTTCACCTTAATATTCCATGTTAAGTGGATTTAAAGATGATAAACAGTAGGAAAACAGGTTAAATGAAGATAATCGTTTCATCAACATCTACCGCTCCACGAGCGCTTTAGACTTTAACTTCAACACAGTGATCACTCGGCACTACTACACCGCGCTCAGTGATGACTGGGCTCTGTCTACATTAGACATGCGCTTTCACAGCCTAGCCCACCTGCTCAGGACCTTCTCACTGTCTCTAAAGAAGAATTACACGTCACTGTGACAAGCCTGTCTTAGAAGTGCTCTGTGCTCTGTTTACAACAAAAACCACAGCCCGCTTGAGTCTAGGTCTTACTGACAGAGAAATGTATTTTTTGAAATTCTTGGGCTAAACTTTTATTGTGTTGTTTTGTTGTGCTTCAGTCATCTGTTTGACCTTCCTCGCGGGGAAATTATAAAGACTCTACAGTTCGGACACCTACTCTGATATTTCGATCTTAAATTAAGGTCTGCTTCTTTTGACGGTCTTATTATGCAAAGAGTGTAAGACCCAAGTGCTCGTTTATTAAAGTCCGAGATCCTGACCGATTTGACTTTATACCGATAATTGCAGCAAATTAATGAAGAAAAGAGAAACACGAGAAAAAAACTGCTGCACACATGTGGCCAGTCTTAATGAGCGGTTGCTGTCAGACGTGTTTCTGTGTTAAACGCACAAGGACAAAAACAGCCGGGAGACTCCGATCGAGCACTGGGCTGTGCTTTTCTCCCTTGGAAAGGTCACGCATTCCGCGAGGTAGGCAAGAACACGCGTGTATGAGCGAACAGGACCCACCTGGCACGAGTGAATGACCCCCCCGCGAGCTCACTGGGAGGAGAGAGGGGAAGGGTGGGCTCGTTGGTTTAGTCCAAGCGAACGGCGCGAGTCTCACTGCACTGGTCTGTCTCCGGTCTCTGGGCGCGAAGAACACGTGTGAAATTTGAGGGTTAGCTTGTCGCAGGGCTCGTTGGTCTAGGGGTATGATTCTCGCTTTGGGTGCGAGAGGTCCCGGGTTCAAATCCCGGACGAGCCCGTCTTTTTTTCTATCATTGTAGGAAGACATATCCAGCCCTCCTCGGGAGCACAGCAGAGCGAGTGTCGTGAGGTTATAGCCAGGTGCTGCAGCTGACGGGCTGACTGCTGGTTTACAAGATCCGGTGGTGGAGACACCTTCACCTCTAAGAGTTTATCTGCAGCTCTCATGTATCATTATTTTAAAAAGGTGTGAGTGGACACCGAGCATCATAGCGAGGGATCGAACTGTGTTTATCGCGGACTAAACATCTCGTATTCGGCGTGGAAGTGAAGAACCCGCGTGGGGGAGTGAACGTCCCACGCCCCATCTGTGAAGAGCCCAAAACAGCACCGCTCCCTGCCCCGTGTGAGGATTGAACTCACGACCTTCAGATTATGAGACTGACGCGCTACCTACTGCGCTCAAGAAGCTGGACGATGGCTGAGCTGCAGTATGAACTCACACGATATGATTTCAAATCAATCGGTGAGATCCACACCATCCGCTGTCACAATAAACCCCAATCTGTCATTTAGGATCCCAGCCATTCCGGAACAAACTGTTACTTGCTACAGCTGAACGAGTAAGCATTCCACTACACTTGTTGTACACGGCAAAAAAAAAAATCTTGAATCAAAAATTCATGAACGATTTCAGAAGCTTGCTCTTTATTACGTTGCACCCACGTTTTGTACTCCTCGCAGTCATGTACAGTATATACATATTCATATGCTGTAGACTGTATATATATAGTTTCTCATATACGAGTGTGATTTGGGCTTGAAAGATGTCATCTGGTAATGGAGCGAACGGCCGGCGATACCGGACAGCCTTTCCCTCCTGTGAGTCCTGTTGATGCGAAGCTCTGCTGTGCTGTACTCTCACCCGCTGTGTGCTCGGCACGAACTGGATTATATAATAATGGATTGAAAGGGACACATTCTGACGTGGGTTTAATTAAGATTGACACCTGTGTGTTAGAAAATAAATAATCAATAAAATACATCGCAGACTTTCTCCCGTTTTAACAGGTTTCCCGTGGAAGGGTTAAGTTACAGTTTTATAAATTGAAAACGTGGCGGGGAGAGGTCATCGCCTCCTTACAGCGCTCGACGCAAAGTCTTCACAATGTTGCAAGTGAGACAGGAGTCTGTCCTCTCTAGGACGTAGAGCGCAGAAGCTGGAGGATGCGGGCATCGATCCCGCTACCTCTCGCATGCTAAGCGAGCGCTCTACCATTTGAGCTAATCCCCCTTCCTCTCCTGGCGATCACACTAAATCCCTCACGAGTCCTCTGTGCGATCGCACACTCGTGAAAAACACTTGAAATCGGAGCACGCACGACCTCTCTGGCTCTTTGGTCTAGGCTTGCTGTTTGGTTGCGAGAGGTCCCGGCCTCAAATCGCGGACATGCCCTGTTTTATTCCATGATTACAAGAACATACGTCCAGCTCTCCTCGTATTTTCTGCTTTTATGAAACGACTATAGTAGCACAGCAGAGCGCGTATCGTGATCACGCCTCACTCACTGTGAGATTATAGCGAGGTGTTTGAGCTGGCGGGCTGTCGGCTGGTTCACAAGAACCGGTCGTGGAAAGATCTTCACTGCTCGGACTTTATTCTGCTCTCATGACAGTGGAGGTGACTTTCAGTGCGCTTCACTGCTCTCTGAATCTGGCACACTGTTAGAACAGAAATTCTCCATGAAATAAGTCCTGGATTTTCTCCCGTTCCAACAAGTTTCGGGTGCGTGGTCAAAAAAATGTCATAAAAACGACAAAGTGAAGGCTGAGAAAACATTAACAATGTACTTTATACACAACGCAAGTGTTTTCGTAACCCTAGGAGGTTTTGTGAAAGCGCTACAGGCGTGCCAAAATCGCTTTTACACTGCTATTTTCTCCTGTTGGTTTTTTAGAGTACATCTGATTGACTGGTCTTCTCTCTTGCGGGGAGACGGGACTCTTCAGAGAGGGAGTCTCCCACTTGCGTGTAATTAGCAGGAACCGCAGAAGCCCTGAATCAGAACATTTCTAGTGCTGTAATTGAGCAGAAAGTCCGAGCGGTAAAAGCGTTGGACTTAAGATCCAATAGACATAAAACCACGTGGGTTTCATCCCCAGTCCTGGTAGACTCTCCATAACTAAGGAGCAAGTAAAGGTTTATTCTCTGCTGAGAAGAAAACAAACACAACATTTCGGCCGTGGAGCCTTCGAGTGTCTAGAATTACACGTCACTGTGACAAGACCGTTCTCTGTGCTCTGTTTACAACAAAAACCACAGCCCGTCTAGGTCTTTAAGCGCTTTGAGAAGCCACCTTTAAAGGCGCTATATAAAATAAAGTTTATTATTATTATATTACTGAAAGAGAAATGTAATTTTCTCTATTTTTGGAAATTCTTGGGATAAACTTTTAAAGACATGTTGATTTCTCAATTGTCAATTTTTAACTAGGCTAAAAACACCTTTTCTAGAAATCCTTTTCCATCTGTCTGTGCTACGATCCTCCTCACACACTACTAACACGTGTAGAATCAGTTGGTATTAATGAGGTTTCTAACGCTGGGAAGTTATTTTGACTGAGCTTGGGACCAGTGAAAGCATACGGTGATTTCACCTGCTTTCAGCTGTTTATTGACGCTCATGAACACTCAATTAGTAACTAAGAGCGCTTGGTTTCATCCTTTTAGTTTCATTGTTTTCAGAAGTTAATCGTAATATTTTTGTCAGCGATTGTTATAATAAATACAGAAAGATTTTTAAACAAAACCACATTCAGGCAGATTTTCAAAAACCTTTTAAGAGTTGATGGGTTTCACCTTTGGAATAGTAGTTAGATTAGTCGGAAAAAGGAAATTCGTATAACATCTCTCCACATTTTCAGTCTAATTTCTGTGAAGAATCATATTAACAGGCTGAACTGTAAACACCAGCCCTGAGAGGAAGGAAACAGAGCTCAAGACCTTCTCAGGCACGCGTACATTAGTATAATGGTGAGTATCCCCGCCTGTCACACGGGAGACCGGGAGTCGATTCCCCGACGGGGTGGTAGGTAGCTTTTTAACCACCTCACTACACTTTTAAAAAAACAACGTTTGTCAGATCTAGACTCAAGCAGGCGTCATGTTTTGGATTGCTGTTTCAGTTCTAACTGGAGACTGGAGTTTGTCTCATTTTCAATCACACATGAAACACTTTCACACACGAGGGGAAACAAGCGCAAGCTGAGCGAATCAGCACTTAAAGTTCTTCTGTAATAATCCGCAGAGGGCCCATTAGCTGATCTTTAGCTGATCACTGGACTGTGGGTTCAAGCGGCCGGTTAGTTCAGTTGTTTAGAGCATGGTGCTAATAACGCCAAAGTCGCGAGTTCGATCCCCATAAATCGATTTCCACAAGTGATGAGCTCACTGAAAAGAACGAAGCTCACAGGAGGACTGAAACCCTGTTCTGTAACTTAGCTGCTGGGAATGACACTGTGGGGGCAGTCTTTCCAACTGTCAGAAAATGAATCGCACACTCCTTAACTTTCTCCCCAAGGACTCCCGATCTGCTGAGAGGAGATTTCAGCAGAGAGCACCGGAGCCGCGCTTCATGCGGAGAGAAGATGAACAGGAGGCGCGGCTGTTGAATGCTTGACAATCGCGCAGCGCTCTCTCCGCAAGGCGCGAACGCGGCTACAGGAGACCTGTCGGCACACAGAGCTCTAAACTCACTCCTGGAAGAGGCAAGAGGACGCTCTACCAGCTGAGCTTACCCCCTGCGCTGCGCCCTCCTCCTCGGCGTCACCTTGTGCCGCTTCTCCACCTCTTAGGGGCACCGTCACTGCCTGTTGTCTGCAGGGCGGTCCCGCCAAATGTGAGGAGGACGGCGGGACCTTCTTCTGCCTGCTGCACGAGTCGAGCTCTTGTGCTCGTCAGTTCAATGCTCTTTACATCAACTCCTACTGCCTGTTGGCGCTTTATCGCCATATGTAACCGGTACAGGTACAGTACTGGTCCAACGGAATTCTTACTTACAGAAAGTCTCTCGATTGTTGAAACAGGTGTAAAAACACAAAGTGCAGACAGTGCATCAAGACAATATATAAACAGACAGTAGACAGTGTACAAGTAAACAAGTAAACAGTTCGAATGTAAACGATGCAGACATGTAAACAATGACTGGAGATGTGCAATAAATAAATAAGAAATCATAATGAGGTAGATGGTGTAGGTGTGGTCCGAGGGGCATGGCCAACTGTGTTTGCCACTCGCACGGCTATCCCGGGGACTGAAGAGAGCTGAACTGAAGGAAATTCGTATTTAAATACAGTGCAAGTCTTCAATGTGTTCTGGCACTTCCGGGTCTTCACTGAAGATATTTGTTGTGTTCTTGAGTGTGATGGGACCGTGCACTGGTGTCTCTCAGGGGAAAACGGGGTTTCCACCGGTTGTGGAGCAATTGGGGGGTTCAGAGAATAAGTTGTGTGGGCGCTTGTAACGGTGCGCTAAAGAAAAAAATCTCTGAGATGAAGCTCTAAAGATGCACGACCCACTACGTTACTCGAGTATCACACTGGTATTAGAAATACAGCGAGATGTCACAATAAATCCCAATCCGTCTTTTAGGATCCCAGCCATTCCGGAACAAATTCTCCCCCCTGCGTTCTGGCAAGCGGTACCGCACTGTTAAAACAAGATCCACTGGACTCCAGAACAGCTTCTATCCCACTGCAGTGCGCGTCCTCAACAGCTAACTGCAGGGCTTCAGACTCAATGCATGTCCACACTCTGCTCTAACTCATGGTCTACTATGTTTTTTTGTCACTACTACATACTTATTGTCCCACAACATATTGATGGCTCCTGTTCTATTTATTGTTTGTAATGTACTGTCTCCATTGTTGTTGTCCAGAGAGATCAGTGAGAATAAGAATTCCAATGTACATGTACATATGGCAATAAAGTTCCCTACTCCTCTAGTCTACTCGTGTCAGATACACAGAAGATAAGAAGTGAGTTTGATATGTCTTTGTATTATCACATAATAAAGACTCCCTGTCAGATAAAATGATACTACAGACGTGCAGCCCAGTCTGATAGAAATGCAAATGTTAATTGACATGTTATTTGGATTCACCAAAAGGAAAAACAAACCCGTAGTCGGCAGGACTCGAACCTGCGCGGGGAGACCCCAATGGATTTCTAGTCCATCGCCTTAACCACTCGGCCACGACTACACAGAAACCCAGAGTAAAAATGGAGTAAAAAGCAAGCGGGAATTATAACTAAGCGGTCTGAGTGTGGGTCGTGTCGTGGGTGACGGGGAAAAAGTGTCTCCCACTTTCATCATTCCATCCCGGAGCGGATCAGAAAGGAGACAGAAATGAAACCGGTTTCCCTCTGAGCGTCTTCCAGGCTGGAATACGCGCGCTGCCTGTTCACGGGCGACGTGGCGGACTGACCGCTGTGGCCACCAGGTGTCGCCAAAGGCGAATGACGAGAACTGTGACACAGAGAGACACCCTGTCAGATAAAATGATACAACAAACGCGCAGCCCAGTCTGATAGGAATTAAATGTTAACAGAGATGTTACTTGAATTTATTCTAGTCCATCACGTTAACCACTCGGCCACGACTACACACGCATCCTCACCTTCTCCCGAACTGACACGGGCTCGTTCCCACATCATTTCCAACCCAAAATCTCTCTTCGTGATTAATTTGCTATTTCTATCTCTCTATATCGATCATCACCAGCGGAGCCACTAAGGAAACAAAAGGTAGGAAAACTCAGAGGACGAACCTTCTCTCACAAGGCTGGTTAGCTCAGTTGGTTAGGGTATGGTGCTAATAACGCCAAGGTTGCAGGTTTGATCCCGTACAGGCCAGTGAGTCTCATTTTCACACACCCACTATTTCTAGTCTACTGACACAGAAATACACATCATTATGGAAAGACGACCCATGAATCAATCAAAATTACTTCCACTTCTCTTTATTGGTGGAAATCGCAGAAATTAACGGAACTGTTTAATCTTCGGATGAACTTCTAAAAAGAATCTCCCGGGTTACAGGCGGGGATACTCACCCCTATACTAACGAGGAGCGGGAGCTATGTTTCCTGTTAGGAGACGTTTCCTCTCGGGGCTGATATTTCAGGATTTGGCTTTCATTTTGATTATCTTCAGAAACGTGTTCCCAGCTGTGGTACTGCTCCCCACGGACGCTACTAACACGTTCGGAAATGATTATTTCAGCTTCGGTTTTGAGTTTTAAAACGCGTTAAGAAGTTCTTCCGACAGAGCACGGGCCAGGTGAGAGGAAATGGTATTTTCACCGGCTCTCGGATGTGTAAAGACGCCCATAAACTGGTAGTGAATACTACCTCCCAAAGTGGAGATGGGTATCTAACACGGGCTCGTTCCCGCATCATTTCCACTCCAACCTGCTCTCTTCGTGATTCATTTACTATTAATTGATTAAATGATTCTCGCTTTGGGTGCGAGAGGTCCCGGGTTCAAATCCCGGACGAACCCGTCTTATTTTCTATTGTAGGAAGACATATCCAGCCCTCCTCGGGAGCACAGCAGAGCGAGTGTCGTGAGGTTATAGCCAGGTGCTGCAGCTGATGGGCTGACTGCTGGTTTGCAAGATCCGATGGTGGAGACACCTTCACCACTCGGAGTTTATCTGATGCTCTCATATATCATTATTTTAAAAACGTGCGAGTGGACACCAAGCATCATAGCGAGAAATCGAACCGTGTTTATCGCTGACTTAACATCTCGTATTCGGCGTGGAAGTGAAGAACACACGTGCGTGAGTGAACGTCTCACGCCCCATCTGTGAAGAGCCCAAAACATGATTGATCCCTGCCCCGTGTGAGGATCAAACTCACAACCTTCAGATCATGAGACTGACACACTACCTGCTGCACTAACGAGGCTGGATGATGGCTGCTTGCCAGCTCATGTCGAAATGAACATTATATATATGAACATTATTTTCGTGTGACTGTTGTAACAGACCATATTCCCCCAAAAGATTAAAACGCCGTGCTGAAGAAAAGGGAAGATCTCATCTTCATAACTCACCGGTAAAGAGACCAGAACACCACGCGAAGTCAATAAAGCGCATTAAACTGATGACCACAAAACTTTGAAACGTACATCTGGCAAACAACGTTCAGAAATGGAGTAAAAAGCAAGCGTGAGTTATAACTAAGCAGTCTGAGTGTGGGTCGTGTCATGGGTGACGGGGGAAAAGTCTCTCCCACTTTCATCATTCCATCCCGAGAGTGTTTGTCCTCTCTAGTACATAGAGCGCAAAAGCTGTAGGATGCGGGCATCATCCCGCTATCTCTCGCATGCTAAGCGAGCGCTCTACTATTTGAGCTAATCCCCCTTCCTGTGTTAAAGGTCAGCTCCCTCCCGTGCACATTAAATCCCTCACGAGTCTTCTGCGCGATCGCACACTCGTGAAAAACACACTTGAAATCAATGCACTCACGACCTCTCTGGCTCGTTGGTTTGAGTTTGCTGTTTGGTTGCAAGAGATCCCGGCCTCAAATCCTGTCTTATTCCATGATTACAAGAACATACGTCCAGCTCTGTTCGTATTTTCTGCTTTTATGAAACGACTCCTGACACACTGCGATTTTCTCATGTTGGTTTTTTAGAGTACATCTGATTGACTGGTCTTCTCTCTTGCAAGGAGATGGGACTCTTCAGTGAGGGAGTCTCCCACTTGTGTGTAATTAGCAGGAACCGCAGAAGCCCTGAATCAGAACATTTCTAGTGCTGTAATTGAGCAGGAAGTCCAAGCGGTAAAAGCGTTGGACTTAAGATCCAAGAGACATAAAAACCACGTGGGTTTCATCCCCAGTCCTGGTAGACTTTCCTTAATTAAGGAGCAAGTAAAGGTTTATTCTCTGCTGAGAAGAAAACAAACACAATGTTTCGACCGTGGAGCCTTCTTCGAGTGTCTAGAATTACACGTCATTGTGACAAGACTATGCTCTGTGCTCTGTTTACAACAAAAACCACATCCCGTCTAGGTCTTGCTGAAGGAAAAATGTACTTTTCTCTGTATTTTTGGAAATTCTTGGGATAAACTTTTGAAGAAATGTTGATTAGTAATTTGTCCATTTTTAACTCGGCTAAAAACACTTTTTCTAGATCTCCTTTTCCATCTGTCTGTGCTACTGCTCCTCCTCACACACTACAAACACGTGTAGAATCAGTTGTTATTCATGAGGTTTCTAACGCTGGAAATTCTTTCAACTGAGCTTGGGACAAGTGAAAGCACACGGTAATTCGTACATCATCTATACACATTTTCATTCTCATTTCTGTTACCAGTAAGTGACCAACGACCAACAACAAACCCGTGCTCCTTGTTAGTATAGTGGTGAGTATCCCTCCCTGTCATACAGGTGACTGGGGTTCATTCCCAATGGGGAGACAGATAACTTTTTAACTACCTCACTTCAGTTTAAAAAAAAAACCAACGTTTTAACTCCGTTAATTGTTAATTTACATTAATTCTATGAATTGATTACTTAGACACGTGTCCAATAACATGACTTCTCTTCTTACGGGTGAGTAATTGCAAGAGTTTGAGCCCCATTCATGGTGAAATGCTAAATAATCGGCAATCTGTGCAGGAAGGAGCCCCTCTGAAAAGAGCACCAGGGCACAAGCTCGTCTTTAATCCCATTGACGGTCTTCACTAGAGGCATGGGATCGAACCACACTTCTCACACGCGCTTGCTTCCCCTTGTGTGAAAGTGTTTTATGTGTGATTGAAAATGAAACAAACTCCAGTCTCCGGTTAGAGCTGAAACAGCAATCCAGAACATGACTCCTGCTTGAGTCTAGATCTGACTCAAAAATAAACTCATTTCATTCTTTATTATTGGACATTAATTTTTTAATTAATAACTTAATATGCAGGACACACTAATGTAGGATTCTGACGTTGTCGATCTGCTGTTTGTATATAAGTGAACGTCCCTCACTATTTAATTGATGGAAAGATCGGTGGGTTTGGTTTTCTTCTGTTTACCACAGAAGTCCCGCCCTTGGTTCTGACGACCCGCCGCCTCAGTCTTTGTCCCGATCCGAAGCAGTTGGTTCAGTTCGCCTGGGGTTCCGATCCGGACTCGGACCTGAAAGAGCTTTTCTTTTCTTTCACACGCAGTGATCAAAACTCTCAGGGGGAATTTTCACAGTTAATGATGTTTTCAGGAACAATAATCACGCATCACGGGAACAAGTAAACATTTATTCCTGCTGACTAGAGAAGAAAAGACACAATGTTTCAGCTGTGGAGCCTTCTTCGGGTGTCGGGAACGGATCATCAATCGCTGTCAATTATTAATTGCATTTCAAAAATCATACATAATCTCACAAAATATCTCATTAAAATCTGTAATTCCACAGGAATGGGCGATAAAGCAACAACAAGGTGACACCTTCAACACCGGAACTGGACACCGGTACATCTCGGGTCACAGTAAATTTATTACTGAATAAAGGGATTTGAATATTGAAATCCCTATCCCTATCAGTATCCCTATCATTATCGATATTGAAATAAGAGATTTCAAGCGTCTGTTCCCTAATCTGGCGATGCTCCCTGCTAGATATTGAGCCACTTCAAGTACTTCTGGCTGAAGTGGCCTCCCTGCCTCAGCAGCGAGCCCTCGCCAGCCTCGACATGTCTGCGACTCGCTTGGCCCTCCGACTCCCCATCTGCGGAGATGAGATTTCAGCAGAGAGCGCCGGAGCCGCGCTTCATGCGGAGAGAAGATGAACAGGAGGCGCGGCTGTTGAACGCTTGACCAATAAATAAAATTACAATGAGGTAGATGGTGGAGGTGTGGTCCGAGGGGCATGGCCAACTGTGTTCGCCACTCGCACGGCTATCGCGTGGACTGAAGAGAGCTGAAATGAAGGAAATTCGTATTTAAATACAGTGCAAGTCTTCAATGTGTTCTGGCACTTCCGGGTCTTCACTGAAGATATTTGTTGTGTTCTTGAGTGTGATGGGACCGTGCACTGGTGTCTCTCGGGGGAAAACGGGGTTTCCACCGGTTGTGGAGCAATTGGGGGGTTCAGAGAATAAGTTGTGTGGGCGCTTGTAACGGTGCGCTAAAGAAAAAACACTCTGAAATGAAGCGCTACAGATGCACTTACATTTAGCGCACTGCTGACACAACTGTAGCTTCTACACGAGACCGAAAAAGCGACGTGTTCGCCTGATCGTCTGAAGGATCTCCTCACAAAGCTCTATCATTCATCAGTAGAAGCAGAAGCCTTTAGAATACGAGACACGTTCACCTCCAAACCCGCAGCCCCTGGACTCGCTTGTCTCGGGACTATTTGCAATGAGAATCGCGTTAGTAGCTCCGTGTCCTTATCCGGTCTCTTTCAAATTGCGAGGGACGTTCAGTTATATACTGTGCGAACAGGAGAGACCCTATATTAACGGGTCCTGCATATTAATTTACTGATCAGATGAATTGAAATGTTCTGATTCACAGCTCCTGCAGTTCGTGCTCAGGGCTGAGCTCGCAAGATGCTGTAGAAACATTTTCGGTGTGCAGTACTTAGTGTTTCCTTCACTGGCGCTCTAAGGAGAAAAGATGAGAAAATATCTGTGATATATTTATTATATTTCTATATTTTATACCGATAAGAAAGCTGTGAGTGTCAGGAGTGGAATTCGAACCCACATCTCCAGGGGAGATTGTGACCTGAATGCAACACCTTAGACCGCTCGGCCATCCTAACTGCTGCTGTCTTTCCCAGCCGGTCCCATGAGGCACCGCGACCCCACTACGTTCCTCGAGTATCACACTGGTGTTAGAAATACAGTGAGACTCCGGCATTCAAATCTGTCGCAGATGCGCTGGGTTTGATAAGCAAAAAAATGGTTATGAAGAAGATGAAATACTGCTGTGTATTTTACTCATTTTTAGCCACCACTGCTGGCTATACACAATATGATAATATTGCAAATATCATAATATTTTCAGCTGCAAACAATTCCTAATAGTTTCCAAAGTACAAGGCAAACAATTCCTATATAACGATTCCTTATATATTCACACCTGAAGAAGGCTCCACGGCTGAAACGTTGTGTTTTCTTTCTTCCTTTTTTTAGCACGGAATAAACCAATTACTTGTTCCTTATAGTTACAACATTTTATCTTAATATTCCATATTAAGTGGATTTAAAGATGATAAACAGTAGGAAAACAGATTAAATGAAGATAATCTTTTCACCAACATCTACCCCTCCACAAGCACCACATAGCGATGGTCTTTGGTCTGTGAATCAGCGCTGCACTACCGGCGCTGTGTGATGAGAAATGACGAGCGTTCTGAGGGGCGCCTTGTTCCTCTCCAGGCCATTACTGAGGCACCTCTCTACCACCTTAACCACTCGGCCACGACTACCCGCACAACCCCGCCTTCTCCCGAACTGACACGGGCTCGTTCCCGCGTTATTTCCATTCCAACCCGCTCTCTTCGTGCTCAGTTTTGAGATTTCTATCTCTCTATACCGATAATCACCAGCGGATTCACTAAGCAAACACAAAAGGTAGCGAAACAGCCCCACTGTTTCCTTTCAAGAGCTGTAGAGTCTCAGAAGTTCCCGCGGGTTTAGATAAATTAAACTTGAATTGCCTTTTCTGAACTTCACCCATCAGATGGCTCATAAAAACCAAACGCATCTGCGACAGATTTGGCAGGAAAGAGGGGAAGGGTAGGCTCGTTGGTCAGTCGAACCAACTGCACTCACTGCAGTGGTCTGTCTCCGGTCTCTGTGCGTGAAGAACACCTGTGAAACTTGAGGTGAAAGATTTTGTATGGCTCGTTGGTCTAGGGGTATGATCCTTTTTTTGGCTTTGGGATTTGAACACCCTAAGCAAGAATCATGTCCCTAGACCAACGAGCCACAAGGTGCTTGTAATCATGTACAGTAGATATAGATGTCTCTGTTTACTGTGCAACTGAATACATTTCATGTAGAAAAATGACGGTTTGATTTGACTTTATACCGAAATTTAGCAGCAAATAAATGACAAAAAACACAAAACTCGAGAAAAAACTGCTGCACATACTGCACACATGTGGCCAGTCTTAATGAGCTGTGTGATCTGTTGCTGTCAGACGTGCTTCTGTGCTAAACGCACAAGGACAAAAACAGCCTGGAGACTCCGATCGGCTAATGCGGCTGTGCTTTTCTCCCTTGGAAAGGTCACGCATTCCACGAGGGAGGTAAGAACACGAGTGTATGAGCGAACAGGAGCTGCCCTTGTCAGAAGAGCTAAAGAGACCACAGTCCTGCCCCGTGTGAGGATCAAACTCACGACCTTCAGATTATGAGACTGACACGCTACCTACTGCACTAACAAGGCCAAACGTGGCACTGCTCTTGAAAACGAGCCACTCAGGGATTTCAAGCGTCTGTTCCCTAATCTAGCGATGCTCCCTGCTGGATATTGAATCCGCCTTTTGATCTCACCAATACTTTTTCTCCTTGATTCTGTTGGGAGTCCGTCTTTGGGTTCTCACCTCGCACAAGTCCTTCTGGCTGAAGTGGCCTCCCTGCCTCAGTAGCGAGCCCTCGTCAGCCACCGACACGTCTGCGGCTCGCTTGGCCCTCCGACTCCCGATCTGCGGAGATGAGATTTCAGCAGAGAACGCCGGAGCCACGCTTCATGCGAAGAGAAGATGAGCAGGAGGAGCGGCTGTTGAACGCTAAACAATCGCACAGCACTCTCTCCGCAAGGAGCGAATGTGGATACAGGAGACCTGTCGGCACACAGAGCTCTAAACTCACTCCTGGAGGAGGCAGAAGGACGCTCTACCAGCTGAGCTCACCCCCCTTTATTATTGGACATTATTTTTTTTAATTAGTAACTTAATATAACTTAATATGCAGGACACACTAATGTAGGATTCTGACTTTGTCGATCTGCTGTTTTTATATAAGTGAACGTCCCTCACTATTGAAAGATCGGTGGGTTTGGTTTTCTTCTGTTCACCACAGAAGTCCCGCCTCCGGCTCTGTCCCGATCCGAAGCAGTCGGTTCAGTTCGCCTGGGGTTCCGAGCCGGACTCGGACCTGAAAGAGCTGTTCTATTCTTTCACAGGCAGCGTACAAAACTTTCAGGGGGAGCTGTCACAGTCTAATATTTTCAGAAACCAACATCATGAGTCACTGTTGATCGTGAACTAGATTTCAATAATGACACACAATTACATCTTTCAAATCCATTTAGAATGGCGTCGGAAAGAATCATTTCAAATTGTTAAACAATCCACTAACCAGATTTCTCATAGGGGCCTACAGACGTCGAGGAGTCACGATCAGTTTCTCTTTTATGGAGGAAAATAATTTTATTGGAACAAAGGGGTTTAAAATGAGCAGTTAGAAAGTAATTAAACTGGTTCTGTGTGCCTCTTTGCTTTCCTCCTGTACTCTAAATCCTGATGTGATTGTGTTCCCAGCTGATTTAATTGTTGGAAATAAACAAAGGTCAAGTGTTACCTGGTGTCCCGTCCTGTCTCTTGAGTGTGACAGTGCGCAGTGTCTTGAGCCACAGGGTGGTTTTTTAGGTGAAGGGGGCTGCAGCTCATGTCCTCCAGTGCCCTGTTGCAGTGTGGGGTGTTGGCCAGAGCGCCCCCTAGTGGTCCCCCAGCACTAGGTCTAGCTGCAGCCTGCCTGTCCTGGAGGGAGGTCTCCTGTAGCAGGACTGAGTTGCCCCCAATTGCCTGCTGGGCTCGGGAGCAGAGAGGGGGTCCCCAGCCCGGGTACTGGGGAGCCCTGGTCCAGTTGAGTCTTGTGGCGATGATGCTGAAAGGGAGAGAGGAATGGGGTTTAGTTGGAGATGGAGATTTGAATGACCGTTCCTGAGGCGCCTCTCTGTCAGCCGACATGATCAGCAACCGGTCGAGTTCAAGCGCAGGATCACGAATGACGAGAACTGTGACACAGAGACACTCCCTGTCAGATAGAAAGATAGGACAGACGTGCAGCCCAGTCTGATAGGAATGCAAATGTTAATTGATGTTATTTGAATCTAACATTAGGGAAAAACAGACACACGTAGTCAACAGGATTCAAACATGCATGGGGAGACCCCAATGGATTTCTAGTGCATCACCTTAACCACTCGGCCACGACTACACACACATCCCCAACTCCTCGTGAACTGACCCAGGCTCGTTCCCGCATCATTTCCAACCCAACATTTCTCTGCGTGATTAATTTGCTATTTCTCTCTCTATATATCGATCACCACCAGCGGATTCACTAAGAAAGCAAAAGGTAGGAAAACTCAGCGGTAGATAGCTGACTTACGAGGCCGGTTAGCTCAGCTGTTTAGAGTGTGGTGTTAATAACGCCAAGGTCGTGGGTTCGATCCCTGTACAGGCCAGTGAGTCTCATTCTCAAACACCCACTACTTCTAGTCTACTGATGCAGAAATACACATCATGATGAAAAGACGACCTATGAATAAATCAAAATTACTTCCACTTCTCTTCATTGGTGGAAATTGCAGAAAATAATGGAATTGTTTCGTCTTCGGATGAACTTCTAAAATGGTTCTCCCGTGGGACAGGCGGGGAGACTCACCCCTATACTAATGAGGAGCGGGAGCTCTGTTTCCTGTCAGGAGACGTTTCCTCTCGGGGCTGATTGTTCAGGATTTGGCTTTCATTTCGATTATCTTCAGGAACGTGTTCCCAGCTGTGGTACCGCTACTGCTCCCCCACAGACGCTACTAACACGTTTGGAAACGATTATTTCAGCTTTGGTTTTGAGTTTTAAAACGCGTTAAGAAGTCCTTTCGACAGAGCACGGGCCATGTGAGAGGAAATGGTGTTTTCACTGGCTCTCGGATGTGTAAAGACGCCCATAAACTGGTAGTGAATACTACCTCCCAAAGGTGAGATGGGTATCTAAGACGGGCTCGTTCCCGCATCATTTACACTCCAACCTGCTCTCTTCGTGTTTAATTTACTATTAATTGATTAAATGATTCTCGCTTTGGGTGCGAGAGGTCTGGGGTTCAAATCCCGGACGAACCCGTCTTTTTTTCTATTGTAGCAAGAGATATCCAGCCCTCCTCAGTAGCACAGCAGAGCGAGTGTCATGAGGTTATAGCCAGGTGCTGTAGCTGACGGGCTGACTGCTGGTTTACAACATCCGGTCGTGGAGACACCTTCACCACTCAGAATTTATCTGCTGCTCTCATGTATCATTATTTTAAAAATGTGCGAGTGGACACCGAGCATAATAGCGAGGAATCGAATCTTGTTTATCGCGGACTTATCACCTCGTATTCGGCGTGGAAGTGAAGAACACACACTTGTGAAAGTGAACGTCTCATGCCCTATCTGTGAAGAGCCCAAAACGGCACTGATCCCTGCCCCGTGTGAGAATCAAACTCACGACCTTCAGATTATGAGACTGACGCACTACCTACTGCACTAATAAGGCTGGATGGTGGCTGTGCTCCAGCTCATGTTGAAATGAACATTAAATATATGAACATTATTTCCGTGTGACTGTGACCATATTATATACACCTCGCTCAGTGATGACCGGGCTCTGTCTACATTAAACATGCTCTTTCACAGCCTGGCCCACCTGCTCAGGACTTTTTCACAGTCTCTTAAGAAGATTTACACGTCATTGTGACAAGCCTGTCTTAGATTTTTTTGATTTTTTAACTTATCATTAACAACGCAGGATGTATAATTCTGCATCTGTGAATTGAGAAAGAGAGGTGTCTGTTTTATAGAAGGTTAGACAGTGGCCCGTACAGGGATCAAACCCACGATCCTAGTGTTATTAGCACCACACTCTAACAAACTGAGCTAAACAGCCTCCTGCTGCAACTTTTCTGATTTGTTGCTGTCAGACGTGCTTCTGTTTTAAACGCACAAGGACAAAAACAGCCCGGAGACTCCGATCGAGCACTGGGCTGTGCTTTTCCCCCTTGGAAAGGTCACGCATTCCACGAGGTAGGCAAGAACATTCGTGTAGGAGCCGCCTGTGTCAGAAGAGTAAAAGGGACTATATCCCTGCCCCGTGTGGGGATCAAACTCACAACCTTCAGAGTATGAGACTGATGCGCTACCTACTGCGCTAACAAGGCTAGATGGTTAGCTGTAACTCAGACCATATTCCCCCAAAAGATTAAAAGGCCGGGCTGAAGAAAAGGGAAGATCTCATTTTCATAACTCACCGGACAAGAGACCAGAACACCACGCTGGTGTGGTGTTCAAGAGACCAGAGTTGACAGGTTTCACCTTTGGAGTAGCAGTTAGATTAGTCGGAAAAAGGAAATTCGTATAACATCTCTCCACATTTTCATTCTCATTTCTGTGAAAAATCATATTACCAGGCTGAACTGTAAACAGAGGTCATGACCAACAACAGACACGTGCTCCTTGTTAGTATAGTGGTGTCACGCAGGAGACTGGGGTTTGGTTCCCCAATGGGGAGATGGGTTACTTTTTAACCACCTCACTTCAGTTTTAAAAAAATAACGTGTGTTTAAAAGTTCATCCGAACATTTTATTCTGATTTTTATTCGTTGTTTATTCATCCGAAGAAGAAACAACTCTGTTAGTTTGTTAATCTACGTTAATTCTATGAATTGATTACTTAGACATGTGTCCAATGACATGACTTCTCTTCTTACAGGTGAGTAATTACAAGAGTTTGAGCCCCGTTCATGGTGAAATGTTAAACAATCGGCAATCTGTGCGGGAAGGAGCACCTCTAAAAAGAGCACCGGGGCACAAGCTTGTCTTTAATCCCAATGATGGTCTTCACTAGAGGCACGGGGTCGAACCACACTTCTCACACAGGCTTTTTTCCCTTCGTGTGTGAAAGTATTTCATGTGTGATTGAAAATGAGACAAAGTCCAGTCTCCGGTTAGAGCTGAAACAGCAATCCAGAACATGACGCCTGCTTGAGTCTAGATCTGACTCAAAAATAAACTCATTTTATTCTTTATTATTGGACATTATTTTTTTAATTAGTAACTTAATATGCAGGACACACTAATATAGGATTCTGACGTTGTTGATCTGCTGTTTGTATATAAGTGAACGTCCCTCACTCTTGAATTGGTGGAAAGATCGGTGGGTTTGGTTTTCTTCTGTTCATCATAGAAGTCCCGCCCTCGGTTCTAACGACCCACAGCTTCCGGCTCTGTCCCAATCCGAAGCAGTCGGTTCAGTTCGCCTGGGGTTCCGATCCAGAATTGGACCTGAAAGAGCTCTTCTTTTCTTTCACACACAGTGATCAAAACTCTCACAGTTAATGATGTTTTCAGGAACAATAATCACGCATCACGGGAACAAGTAAACATTTATTCCTGCTGAAAAGAGAAGAGAAGACACAACGTTTTGGCTGCGGAGCCTTCTTCGGGTGTCGGGAACGGATCATCAGTCACTGTCGATCATTAATTGCATTTCAAAAATCACACACAGTTACATCTCACAAAACATCTAATTAAAATCTGTAATTCCACAGGAATGGGCGATGAAGCAACAACAAGGTGACACCTGCAACACCGGAACTGGACACCAGTCCATCTCGGGTCACAGAAAATTTATTACTGAATAAAATCTGTAATATCACAAGAATTATTGATGAAGCAGAAACACATTAATTGTCATTTGACCTGAATGAATCCATTGTGAAGCATGAGCCCCAGTGGCCTAATGGATAAGGCACTGGCCTCCTAAGCCAGGGATTGTGGGTTCAAGTCCCATCTGGGGTGTCTCCTTTTAAGAGCTCTGTGATGAGTGAACAACTTGACTGTGTATGTTAATAATTTGTATTTTATATAGTGCCTTTAAAAGTGGCTTCTCAAAGCACTTTATAGAATGACCACAACAATAAATGTCTACATGGGTTCAATCCCCACTCCTGGTAGACTCTTGTTATGAACTTGAGTTTTTAATCCACTTTGAGGTCAAATCAAATCCAATCAAAGTTTATTTATCAAATGCACAACAATACGGCGTGCAGCAGTAGTTACTGGCAATGAAATGTCTTTTTCTGCAAGCTCACAAAAATTACAAGAATCACAAAAATTCACAAAAACACAAAAATCACAAAATTGAGGTTACATTTTGAAATTGAATAAAACTCAATGTGAGTAGAGCTGTTATGTGTCCATGGTGTATACAGTATATACATGTAGTGCAGTTATGCTGAATATAGTGAGAATTGTGTGTCCATGTAGCCATTACAGGTGATTTGCTAAGGAGCTACAGGTTGGCTATTTAGCAGTCTTATTGTCTGGAGGTAGAAGCTGTTCCATAGTCTGTTAGACTTGGACCGAATGCTTTGGTACCGTTTACGGACTACAAACTGCAATTTGTGCCAAGCCATGCAGAGTCTTACAGGTGAGCATAAGGATCTTAAAGTCCACACGGAATTGGACAGGAAACCAGTGCAAGGACTCCAGGACGGGAGTAATGTGATCACTTGCATTAGACCTGGTCAGGATTCTGGCTGCTGAGTTTTGGACATACTGGAGTTTGTTCACTGTGGATTTAGATACCCCAGCGAGTGGAGGGTTACAGTAGTCGGTTTGGGAAAACAGAAAGTAGTTAATTGCAGTTTGTAGTCTGTTTCTGTTGTTTCTGCTCTTGATGAAGAACAGACGCAGGTGGGAGCGTCTCTCTGAGGAACAGTCCCGTCACCCCGCAAGAGAGAAGACCAGTCGATCAGATGTGCTCTGACACGGCAACATGAGGAAAGCTGTGTGTCAGGAGTGACACAGAGGGATCCCCTACCAGATGAAATGGTACACTAAACACAACTTTCACGACTTGTGAAAAGTATCACAACCTCTACATAAATGCATCAGTGAGCTCATTATTTTTTTCTGACACTCAGCGTTTTGATTGATGCGCAATTACGCACCATCTGGAACACTGGGGGACAGCTGTGTACATACAGACGTTCACAATGCGAGAAATACTGCTCACTGGAGTTTACTGCGAAAAACCCGTATCTGACCATAGGAAACAGAACAGCACAGTCTCCAGTTACCCAGACTGTAAACACGGGAATAAAGCTTTGTTTGATTTCTGAAACCCTTTCTCTATGTCCTGTTTTCATTCAAGTAGGGGTCAACTATATTCACAATACTGCTGACAGCAGGAAAATTCCCATTCTTTACTCAACAGCTTTTTAAAAACAGCACCCATGATGTTCAAACCGATTTTTTTACACAGAAGACTGACACAGCTTTGCGTTGTGAATCTCTGGTGGTGGTTTTAAGGAATGTAGCACTGTGCACTGGGATAGGGGGGTGCTGTTCACGAGGCAATAGCATTTAAACTACAGCACCCACAATGCTCTAACCAAGAGTTTTACACACTAGGCAGGCCCCCTGACCTTTCACATCCTTGCTTTGGTTTGTGAAACTTTATTCTTTTTTAAGTTTTTTAAGGTAGCACTACAGGTAATTTACTGGAATAGGGGGGTCTTATTCATGACTCAATAGGTTTTTAAGCACAACACCCACAATGCTCTAACCAAGTGTTTTACACACTAGGAGGCCCCCTCACCTTTCACAGCATTGCTTTGGGTTGTGAAATTTTTCTTTATTTTTATATGATTTTGTCGGCACTATTAGACAGACAGTACATGGGGATAGGGGGTGCTGTTCACGAGTCAGTATCACTATCTAACACTCTACGAGCGCCACCTAGCGATGGTCTTTGGTCAGTGAATCAGCGCTGTGCTACCGGCGCTGTGAGATGAGAAATGACGCGCGTTCTGAGTGACGCCTTATTCCTCTCAAAGAAAATACTGAGGCACCTCTCTGTACCCACAGATCTCCCCTGAAGTAGACCTGTCAGCCGACGTTATCAGCAACCGGTCGAGTTCAAGCGCAGGATCACGAATGACGAGAACTGTGACACAGAGAGATTCCCTGTCAGATAAAATGATACGACAGACATGCAACCCAGTCAGATAGGAATTTAAATGTTAACAGAGACATTATTTGAATTTACCATAAAGCATCACGTAGTTAGCAGGTTTTGAACAGCACAGTGAGACCACCATAGATTTCTACTCCATCACCTTAACCACTCAGCCACGACTACACACACAGCCTTACCTTCTCCAGAACTCGTTCCCGCATCATTTCCACTCGAACCTGCTCTTTGCCCGATTAATTAGCTATTTCTATAATCGATAAAGAAAAGCTGTGTGTCAGGAGTGGGATTCAAACCCACGCCTCCAGGGAAGACTACGACCTGAATGCAACACCTTAGAGCGCTCGGCCATCCTAACTGGTAACTCCTCTGCCAGCCGATCCCATCAGCCACCAGGACCCCACTACGGTCCTCGAGTATCACACTGCGATTAGAAATACAGCGAGACTCCGGCATTCAAATCTGTCTTAGATGCGCTGGGTTTTATAAGCAAAAAAATGTTTAAGAAGAAGGTGAAATACTGCTGTGTATTTTCCTCATTTTTAGCCGCCACTGCCGGCTATACACAATATGATAATATTGCAAATATCATAATATTTTCAGCTGCAAACAATTCCTTATAGTTACAAACTTTCATCTTAATATTCCATATTAAGTGGATTTAAAGATGATAAACAGTAGAAAAACAGGTTAAATGAAGATAATTGTTTCACCAACATCTAACGCTCCACGAGCACTTTAGACTTTAACTTCAACACAGTGATCACTCGGCACTACTACACCGCGCTCAGTGATTACATCCAGCATGTCACTGTACCGACAAGAGGAGGCAATATTTTGGACCACTGCTACACAACAATAAAAGGAGCATACAAAGCGCTTCCTTAACCGAGTTTCGGTAAGTCGGACCACATCGCTCTCCTGTTGCTTCCTGAGTACAAACAGAAGCTGAAGACCTCCCCCATTGCGAACAGGTCAGTGCGTTGTTGGTCTGAGGAGGCGGAAAGCAGGTTAATAGACTGCTTTGATAGTACAGACTGAGACGCATTCAGAGCTCCCGACACAGATTTAAATGAGTATACGGACGCGGTCACCAGCTATATTAAATACTGCACCGACATTTGTGTACCAGAAATGAAAATTAGGTCATTTCCCAATCAGAACCCGTGGTTCAACAATGCAATTCGCAATAAAATAAAAGATAGATCCACCGCATTCAAATCGGGGGACAAAGAGCTGTACAGGAAATCACGGTATGAATTAGAGGAAGCCATAAAACGCGCCAAACGGAGCTACAGAGTGCGGCTTGAAACGCAGTGCGCTGACACCCGGAGGCTGTGGCAGGGATTACAGTCAATCACAGGCTACAAGGGCTGCAGCCAGGAGATTGACACAAACAACACATCCCTGCCTGACGAGCTGAACCATTTCTATGCCCGCTTTGATGCTCTGAACACGGGCAATGCTGAGAAGACCCCAAGTGTGCAGGGCGAGTTTGTTCTGAAACTCTCAGAGCAGGACGTGCAGAAGACTCTGAGCAGAGTGAAAATCCGTAAGGCTGCAGGGCCTGATGGGATACCACCTCGCGTCCTGAGGACATGTGCAGCCCAGCTGACCACAGTGTTTACGGACATCTTTAACTCCTCCCTGTCACAGTCCATGGTCCCCACCTGCTTTAAAAAAACACTATTGTTCCACTCCCCAAAAAGGCAAAAGTGACATGCCTGAATGATTACCGACCAGTAGCATTAACATCTGTGGTGATGAAATGCCTGGAGAAGCTGGTGTTGTCACACATCAACTCCTCCATCACAGAGTCCCTGGACCCCTTGCAGTTCGCCTACCAGAACAACAGATCAGTTGATGATGCTGTCTCCCTGGCTCTGCATACAGCCTTGGAACACCTGGACACTAAGAACTCGTATGTGAGAATGCTGTTTGTGGACTACAGTTCAGCATTCAATTCCATCATACCCAGTCAACTGGTGACAAAGCTCAGGGGACTAGGTCTGTGAAACTCTGTCTGCAACTGGCTGCTGGACTTTCTTATCGAGAGACCACAGGTGGTGCGGATAGGCAATAAAACATCAACACCACTCACCCCGAGCACTGGAACCCCACAAGGCTGCTGTCTGAGTCCAAGGTTGTACTCCCTGTTCACTCACGACTGCACAGCAAGACACAGCAACAACCGCATCATTAAGTTTGCAGATGACACCACTATAATAGGACTGATCGGTGATGATGACGAGTCCACTTACAGGGATGAAGTCGTACAGCTGCTTAGGTGGTGTCATAGCAAGAACCTGGACTTGAACGTAAAGAAAACGAAAGAGCTAATAGTGGACTTTCGGAGACACAGGCCACACACTCACAGCCCACTCAGTATTGATGGAACGGAAGTGGAAACAGTCACCAGCTTTAGGTTTTTGGGAATTCACATCTCTAAAGATCTAACCTGGACTGTGAACACTGACTCTATCATGAAGAAGGCTCAGCAGCGCCTTTATTTCTTGAGGTGCCTCAAGCGATGGGGGATGCCAATACATGTGTTGGTGAACTTCTACCGCTGCACCATCGAGAGCATCCTCACCAACGGGATCACCGTGTGGTATGGCAACACCTCTTCGCGAGAAAGAAAGGCACTGCAGAGAATGGTCAATATGGCCCAGAAGATCATCGGCAGCGGTCTCACCGAGATTAAACAGCTCTATGAGGACCGCTGCCGTGGTAGAATTCTGGCCATCACAGAGGACAGTCAGCACCCCGGGCATGAGCTCTTCACCCCACTGCCCTCAGGCAAGAGATATAAGAGATAACGGACACTTACCACTAGATTCTTCAATAGCTTCTATCCACAAGCAGTGAGATTGGCGAACACATTTAGCCATCCCCCTCGGATCACACCTACACCATCACCATCTACCTCATTATGATTTCTTATTTATTGCACATCTCCAGTCATTGTTTACACGTCTGTATTGTTTACATTCAAACTGTCGACATGTTTACTTGTACATTGTCTACTGTTTGTTTGTATATTGTCTTGATGCACTGTTTGCACTTTGTTTTGTTTTTTACACTTGTTTTACAATCGAGAGACTTTCTGTAAGTAAGAATTCCATTGTACCAGTACCGGTTACATATGGCAATAAAGTTCAAGTTCAAGTTGAAGTGATGACCGGGTTCTGTCTACATTAAACATGCTCTTTCACAGCCTAGCACACCTGCTCAGGACTTTCTCACAGTCTCTAAAGAAGATTTACACGTCTTTGTGACAAGCCTGTCTTAGATTTTTTTGATTTTTTAACTTCTCAATAACAACGCAGGATGTATAATTCTGCATCTGTGAATTGAGAAAGAGAGGTGTCTGTTTTATAAAAGGTGAAACAGTGGCCCATAAGGGGATCAAACCCACGACCTTAGCATTATTAGCACCACGCTCTAACCAACTGAGCTAACCTGCCTCCTTTAACACCTTGTGTGATCTGTTGCTCTCAGACGTGCTTCTGTGTTAAACTCACAAGGACAAAAACAGCCCGGAGATCGAGCAATGCGGCCGTGCTTTTCACCCTTGGAAAGGTCACGCATTCCACGAGGTAGGCAAGAACACGAGTGTATGAGCGAACAGGAGCCGCCTGTGTCAGAAGAGTAAAAGAGACTGACCCGCTACCTACTGCGCTAACGAGGCTGGGTGATTAGTTGTAACTCAGACCATATTCCCCCAAAAGATTAAAACGCCGGGCTGAAGAAAAGAGATCTCATCTTCATAACTCACCGGACAAGAGACCAGAACACCACGCGAAGTCATATAAAGCGCATTAAACTGATGACCACAAAACTTTGAAACGTACAGCAGGCAAACAACGTTCAGAAATGAGGTTTCTAACGCTGGAAAGTTAATTTAACTGAGCTTGGGACAAGTGAAAGCACACTGTGAATTCACCTGCTTTCAGTTGTTTATTGACGCTCATGAACACTCAATAAGTAACCAAGAGCGCTTGGTTTCATCCTTTTAGTTTAATTGTTTTCAAAAGTTCATTGTAATATTTTTGTCAGCGATTGTTATAATAAATACAGAAAGATTTTTAAACAAAAGCACATTCAGGCAGATTTTTAAAAACCTTTTAAGAGTTGACTGGTTTCACCTTTTGAGTAGCAGTTAGATTAGTCGGAAAAAGGAAATATGTATAACATCTCTCCACATTTTCATTCACATTTCTGTGAAGAATCATATTAGCAGGCTGAACTGGAAACATCAACCCTGAGAAGAAGAAAACAGGAAACAGAGCTCACGACCAGCAACAGACGTGCGCTCCTCGTTAGTATAGTGGTGAGTGTCTTCGTCTGTCACGCGAGACATCGGGGTTTGATTCCCCGACGGGGAGACGGGTCACTTCTTAACCACCACACTTTAGTTTTAAAAAAACAACGTGTGTTTAAAAGTTCATCCAAATATTTTATTCGGATTTTTATTCGTTGTTTGTTCATCCGAAGAATAAACTCACTCCTGGAGGAGGCAGGAGGACGCTCTACCAGCTGAGCTCACCCCCCACGCTGCGCCCTCCTCCTCCTTAGCATACTCACCCCTATACTAAAGAGGAGCACTTGTCGGCTGTGGAGCGGGAGCTCTGTTTCCTGTCAGGAGACGTTTCCGCTGCGCCCTCCTCCTCGGCGTCACCGTGTGCTGCTTCTCCAACTCTTACCGGCACCATCACTGCCTGTCGTCTGCAGGGCGGTCACGTCAAATGTGAGGAGGACGGCGGGACCTTCTTCTGCCTGCTGCACGAGTCGAGCTCTTGTGCTCGTCAGTTCAATGCTCTTTACATCAACTCCTACTGCCTGTTGGCGCTTTATCGCCATATGTAACCGGTACAGGTACAGTACTGGTCCAACGGAATTCTTACTTACAGAAAGTCTCTCGATTGTTGAAACAGGTGTAAAAACACAAAGTGCAGACAGTGCATCAAGACAATATATAAACAGACAGTAGACAGTGTACAAGTAAACAAGTAAACAGTTCGAATGTAAACGATGCAGACATGTAAACAATGACTGGAGATGTGCAATAAATAAAGAAGAAATCATAATGAGGTAGATGGTGAGGCTGAGCTCGCGAGATGCTGTAGAAACAATTTCGGTGTGCAGTACTTAGTGCTTCCTTCACTGGCGCTCTAAGGAGAAAAGATGAGAATGTCTCCGTGATATATTTATTATATTTCTATATTTTATACCGAAAAAGAAAAGCGGTGTGTGTTAGGAGTGGGATTCCAACCCACGCCTCCAGGGGAGACTGCGACCTGAACGCAGCGCTTTAGACCGCTCGGCCATCCTGACTTTTGTCCCCTTACCCACCCGGTCCAATGAGGCACCTCGACCCCACTACGTTCCTCGAGTATCACACTGGTATTAGAAATACAGCGAGACTCCGGCATTCAAATCTGTCGCAGATGCGCTGGGTTATATAAGCAAAAAAAAATTTATGAAGAAGGTGAAATACTGCTGTGTATTTTCCTCATTTTTAGCCGCCACTGCCGGCTATAGACAATATGGTAATATTTCAAATATCGTATTATTTTCAGCTGCAAACAGTTCCTTATAGTTACAACATTTCATCTTAATATTCCATATTAAGTGGATTTAAAGATGATAAACAGTTGGAAAACAGATTAAATGAAGATAATCGTTTCAACAACATCTACCGCTCCACGAGCGCCACCTAGTGATGGTTTTTGCTCAGTGAATCAGCGCTGCCGGCGCTGTGTGATGAGAAATGACGCGCGCTCTGAGTGGCGTCTTGTTCCTCTCCAGGACGTTACTGAGGCGCCTCTCTGTTTTTAAAACTCAAATGGATTTCGAGTCCTGCACCTTAACCACTCGGCCACGACTACACGCGCAAACACATCTTCTCCCGAACTGACACGTGCTCGTTCCCGCATCGTTTCCACCCCGTCCCGCTCTCGTCGTGCTCAGTTTTGGGATTTCTATCTCTCTATACCGATAATCACCAGCGGATTCACTAAGCAAACACAAAAGGTAGCGAAACAGCCTCACTGTTTCCTTTCAAGAGCTGTAGAGTCTCTCCAGCAATCAGAAGTTCCCGCGGGTTTAGATCAATTAAACTTGAATTGCCTTTTTTAGACTTCACCCATCAGATGGCTCATAAAAACCAAACGCATCTGCGACAGATTTGGCAGGAGAGAGGGAACGGGTGGGCTCGTTGGCCTAGTCTAAACGATCGGCGCGAGTCTCACTGCACTGGTCTGTTTCCCATCAGTCGGTGAGATCCACACCATCCGCTGTCACAATAAATCCCAATCCGTCATTTAGGATCCCAGCCATTCCAGAACAAACTGTTCTCCCCCCCTGCGCTCCGGCAAGCGGTACCGTGCTGTTAAAACAAGATCCACTGGACTCCAGAACAGCTTCTATCCCACTGCAGTGCACGTCCTCAACAGCTAACTGCAGGGCCTCAGACTCAATGCATGTCCACACTCTGCTCTTCCTCAAGGTCTACTACGTTTTTTTTGTCACTACTACATACTTATTGTCCCACAACATATTGATGGCTCCTGTTGTTATTTATTGTTTGTAATGTACTGTCTCCATTGTGTGGTGGTGTCTGTTGCTGTCCAGAGAGATCAGTGAGAATAAGAATTCCAATGTACATGTACATATGTCAACAAACTTCCCTACTCCTCTTGTCTACTCGTTTCAGATACACAGAAGATAAGAAGTGAGTTTGATATGTCTACGTATTATCACATAATAAAGACTCCCTGTCAGATAAAATGAAACGACAGACGTGCAGCCCAGTCTGATAGAAATGCAAATGTTAATTGACATGTTATTTGGATTCACCAAAAGGAAAAACACAACCGTAGTCGGCAGGATTCGAACCTGCGCGGGGAGACCCCAATGGATTTCTAGTCCATCGCCTTAACCACTCGGCCACGACTACATGCCCATCGTCACCGTCTCCCGAACTGAAACGGGCTCGTTCCCGCATCATTTCCGACCCAAATTAATCTCGTGATTAATTTGCTATTTCTCTCTCTCGATGTCGATAGTCACCAGCGGTTTGGCTGCAGATGTTTGGATGTACCGCTAATGCTCCTCCACAGACGCTACTAACACGTTCGGAAACAATTATTTCAGCTTCGGTTTTGAGTTTTAAAACGCGTTAAGTCCTTTCGACAGCGCATGGGCCAAGTGAGAGGAAATGGTGTTTACACCGGCTCTCGGATGTGTAAAGACGCCCATAAAATGTTTGTAAGTAATATAAATTAATTAACGGCGAAGGAATTAATTTCAGTTTGTAGTTTATTTCTGTTGTTTCCGCTCTTGATGAAACCAGACTGTTGAGCCATTTTTAAAGACACAACTACACTAACGAGGAGCGCGTGTCTACCGCTGAGCTAGAGATCGGTTTGCTGTCAAGAGACATTTCCTCTCAGGGCTGATCTTTTAGGTTTCAACGTTTAGTTCATCTTCATCATTTTTTTTTGCAGGAGAATGTTATAAGAATTAGGGATTTTTTAAAAAAAAACATTCTAACTCAGATTTTCGAAAAACTTCTAAAAGTTGACCGACTGCCCCTTTGGAAAGAAAATGTATATAAGATCTCTCTCCCTGCTTTAGAAGTCATCACACTGGAAGTTACACGTGTCCATACGCGCTTCTGAAAAGAATTGCAAAAACAGCGCAGTGAAAACAAATGGCGTTTTCACCTGCTTAATTGCGCGTTATTGTTTTAAAATGCAAATGAACGGAATTCGTTATTCTTCTGATATGAGTTTAAACAAATGTTGAATTGTAAGTGAAGTCAGGTCAGTCGAACCCCACAGTCACCTGGATGAGCGGGTCCAATGAGTTACCGCGCTGTCGTGAGGAATTTACCTTCCCGAGGGGCTAAGTGCGGGTCGGGTCATTTAAAAAAAATCATTTTTCACTCTCCGCTTCATTCCCCGTTTGATGAAATTGAGTGTCTCTGTTTACTGTGCTACTGAATACATTTCATGTAGAAAAATGACGGTACGAGGAAAACAGCGCCTTCATTCACGTTCATTCCAGGTGAACTAAATTAGGAAACCTGAGAATATCTGAAAGCTTGGTACTGTTAAATAAGTACCAGTTGTTTATTGACGCTCATGAACACTCAATATGTAACTAAGAGCGCTTGGTTTCATCCTTTTAGTTTAATTGTTTTCAAAAGTTCATCGTAATATTTTTGGTTGGAGATTGTTATAATAAATACAGAAAGATTTTTAAACAAAATCACATTCAGGCAGATTTTCAAAAACCTTTGAAGAGTTGGCGGGTTTCACCTTTGGAGTAGCAGTTAGATTAGTCGGAAAAAGGAAATTCGTATAACATCTCTACCCATTTTCATTCTCATTTCTGTGTAGAATCGTATTAACAGGCTGAAGTGTAAACATCAGCCCTGAGAGGAGGTAAACAGGAAATAGAGCTCACGACCAGCACCGAACAAGCGCTCCTCGTTAGTATAGTGGTGAATATCCCTGCTTGTCACACGAAAGACGGGGGTTCGATTCCCTGACGGGGAGACGGATAACTCCTTAACTACCTCACATCAGTTTAAAAAAAACAACGTTTTAACTGAAAATGAGACAAACTCGTCTCCCGTTAGAGCTGAAACAGCAATTCATCAGTAGAAGCAGAAGCCTTTAGAATACGAGACACGTTCACCTTCAAACCCGCAGCCGCTGGACTCGCTTGTCTCGGGACTAATTGCAATGAGAATCGCGTTAGTAGCTCCGTGTCCTTATCCGGTCTCTTTCAAATTACTAGGGACGTTCAGTTATATACTGTGCAAACAGGAAAGACAAGGTAACAAACCTATATTAACGGGTCCTGCATATTAATTTACTGATCAGATGAATTGAAATGTTCTGATTCACAGCTCCTGCAGTTCGTGCTCAGGGCTGAGCTCGTGAGATGCTGTAGAAACAATTTCGCTGTGCAGTACTCACTGCTTCCTTCACTGGCGCTCTACGGAGAAAAGATGAGAATGTCTCTGTGATATATTTATTATATTTCTATATTTTATACCAATAAAGAAAAGCTGTGCGTGTCAGGAGTGGGATTCGAACTTTGCCAGCCGATCTAATCAGCCACCAGGACCCCACTACGGTCCTCGAGTATCACACTGGTATTAGAAATACAGCGAGACTCCGGCATTCAAATGTGTCGCAGATGCGCTGGGTTATATAAGCAAAAAAATGTTTATGAAGAAGGTGAAATACTGCTGTGTATTTTCCTCATTTTTAGCCGCCACTGCCGGCTATAGACAATATGATAATATTTCAAATATCATATTATTTTCAGCTGCACACAATTCCTTATAGTTACAACATTTCATTTTAATATTCCATATTAAGTGGATTTAAAGATGATAAACAGTTGGAGAACAGATTAAATGAAGATAATCGTTTCACCAACATCTACTGCTCCACTAGCACCACCTAGCAATGGTCTTTTCTCAGTAAATCAGTGCTGCTCTACCAGCGCTGTGTGATGAGAAATGACGCGCACTCTGAGTGGCGCCTTGTTCCTCTCCAGGCTGTTACCGAGGCGCCTCTCTGTTTTTAAAACTCAAATGGATTTCAAATCCAGCATCTTAACCACTCGGCCCCAACTACACGCACAAACCCACCTTCTCCCAAACTGACACGGGCTCGTTCCCGTATCGTTTCCACTCCGTCCCACTCTCTTCGTGCTCAGTTTTGGGACTTCTATCTCTCTATACCGATAATCACCAGCGGATTCACTAAGCAAACACAAAAGGTAGCGAAACAGCCTCACTGTTTCCTTTCAAGAGCTGTAGAATCTCTCCAGCAATCAGAAGTTCCCGCGGGTTTAGATAAATTAAACTTCAATTGCCTTTTTTAGACTTCACCCATCAGATGGCTCATAAAAACCAAACGCATCTGCGACAGATTTGGCAGGAGAGAGGGAAAGGGTGGGCTCGTTGGCCTAGTCTAAACGATCGGCGCGAGTCTCACTGCACTGGTCTGTTTCCCATCAGTCGGTGAGATCCACACCATCCGCTGTCACAATAAATCCCAATCCGTCATTTAGGATCCCAGCCATTCCGGAACAAATTCTCCCCCCTGCGCTCTGGCAAGCGGTACCGTGCTGTTAAAACAAGATCCACTGGACTCCAGAACAGTTTCTATCCCACTGCAGTGTGCATCCTCAACAGCTAACTGCAGGGTCTCAGCCTCAATGCATGTCCACACTCTGCTCTTCCTCATGGTCTACTATGTTTTTTTTGTCACTACTACATACTGTACTTATTGTCCAACAACATATTGATGGCTCCTGTTGTTATTTATTGTTTGTAATGTACTGTCTCCATTGTGTGGTGGTGTCTGTTGCTGTCCAGAGAGATCAGTGAGAATAAGAATTCCAATGTACATGTACATATGGCAATAAAGTTCCCTCCTCCTCTAGTCTACTCGTTTCAGATACACAGAAGATAAGAAGTGAGTTTGATATGTCTTCGTATTATCACATAATAAAGACTCCCTGTCAGATAAAATGAAACGACAGACGTGCAACCCAGTTTGATAGAAATGCAAATGTAAATTGACATGTTATTTGGATTCACCAAAAGGAAAAACACACCTGTAGTCGGCAGGATTCAAACCTGGGCGGGGAGATGCCAATAGACTTCAGGTCCATCACCTTCACCACTCGGCCATGACTACACGCCAAGCTTCATTTTCTCTCGAACTGACACGGGCTCGTTCCCGCATCATTTCCAACCTGTCTCCGGTCTGTCTCCGGCCTCTGTGCGCGAAGAGACCATCTTTTTTTCTATTATTGTAGGAAGACATATCCAGCCCTCCTCGGGAGCACAGCAGAGCGAGTGTAATGAGGTTATAGCCAGGTGCTGCAGCTGACGGGCTGACTGCTGGTTTACAAGATCCGGTGGTGGAGACACCTTCACCACTCGGAGTTTATCTGCTGCTCTCATGTATCATTATTTTAAAAAGGTGTGAGTGGACACCGAGCATCATAGCGAGGGATCGAACCGTGTTTATCGCGGACAAAAGGTAAGAAGTGAGTTTGATATGTCTTCCTATCACATAATAAAACTGAGCTTGTCAGGGATTTGAACACGGGCCTTCACACACCCTAAGCGAGAACCATACCCCTAGACCGGCGAGCCACATTGTGCTTGGTGAGATTTCAAATTGTTCTCTTCAGAATGACGGCGAAAAGGGGTGACGATTCACTTGTCAGAATGAACATTATATATATGAACATTATTTCCGTGTGACTGAAGCTCTCATCTTCATAACTCACCGGGCAAGAGACCAGAAGAGACCAGAACACCACGCTGTGTCAAAACTTTGAACCGTACATCAGGCAAACAATGTTCAGAAATGGAGTAAAAAGCAAGCGGGAATTATAAGTAAGCGGTCTGAGTGTGGATCGTGTCGTGGGTGACGGGGAAAAAGTGTCTCCCACTTTCATCATTCCATCCCGGAGCGGATTAGAAAGGAGACAGAAATGAAACCGGTTTCACTCTGAGCGTCTTCCAGGCTGTAATACGCGCGCTGCCTGTTCACGGGCGACGTGGCGGACTGACCGCTGTGGCCACCAGGTGTCGCCAAAGACAAGTCAACACTGGAATGAATGAGCCAGAGCTCAGTATCTGGTGTTTCTTCTTCTTTCTTAGTTTCTGTTCGTAACAATAGTGCGTGTAGGAGAAATGAAAGTAAGAAAGTAGTTGTAAAATGCATTTAATGTTTCAAAATATCTCATGGTATAAATGAACAGTTTCAGTTCATTTAAGTGATTCTACCTTGTGATTAAAATTCTACCATTTTAATATTCCATATTAAGTGGATTTAAAGATGATAAACAGTTGGAGAACAGATTAAATGAAGACAATCGTTTCAACAACATCTAACGCTCCATTAACGCCACCTATCGGTGGTCTTTGCTCAGTGAATCAGCGCTGCGCTACATCTACAAAATACATCGCAGACTTTCTCCTGTTTTAACAGGTTTCCCGTGGAAGGGATAGTTCTTTAAATTGAAAACGTGGCAGTGAGAGGTCATCGCGTCCTTACAGCGCTCGACGCAAAGTCTTCACAACGTTGCAAGTGAGACAGGAGTCTGTCCTCTCTAGTACATAGAGCGAAAAGGCTGGAGGATGCAGGCATCGATCCCGCTACTTCTCGCACGCTAAGCGAGCGCTCTACCATTTGAGCTAATCCCCCTTCCAGTGCTAGTGATCACCTCCGTCCCATGCACATTAAATCCCTCTCGAGTCTTCTGTGCGATCGCACACTCGTGAAAAACACACTTGAAATCAGAGCACGCACGATCTCTCTGGCTCGTTGGTCTAGACTTCCTGTTTGGTTGCGAGAGGTCCCGGCCTCCAATCGCGGACAAGTCCTGATTTATTCCGTGATTACAAAAACATACGTCTAGCTCTCCTCGTATTTTCTGCTTTTAAGAAACCACTCCTGACACACTGCGATTTTCTCATGTTGGCTTTTTAGAGTACATCTGATTGACTGGCCTTCTCTCTTGCAGGGAGACGGGACTCTTCAGAGAGGGAGTCTCCCACTTGCGTGTAATTAGCAGAAACCGCAGAAGCCCTGAATCAGAACATTTCTAGTGCTGTAATTGAGCAGAAAGTCTGAGCGGTAAAAGCATTGGACTTAAGATCCAAGAGACATAAAAACCACGTGGTTTTCATCCCCAGTCCTGGTAGACTCTCGTTAATTAAGGAGCAAGTAAAGGTTTATTCTCTGCTGAGAAGAAAAGAAGGCTCTCGTGGAGCCTTCGAGTGTCAAGCTGCACTACCGGCGCTGTGTGATGAGAAATGACGCGCGTTCTGAGGGGCGCCTTGTTCCTCTCCAGGCCGCTACTGAGGCGCCTCTCTGTCAGCCGACATTATCAGCAACCGGTCGAGTTCAAGCGCAGGATCACGAATAACGAGAACTGTGACACAGAATGTCTCCCTCTCAGATAAAATGATGCGATAGTCGTACAACCTTCTCTGATAGCAATTTAAATGTTAATTTTTGATGTGGGTTCGAATCCCATCTGGGGTGTCTCCTTTTAAGAGCTCTGTGATGAGTGAATAACTTGACTGTGTATGTTAATACACTTTATTTACCGCTCCTCCTCACACACTACTAACACGTGTAGAATCAGTTGTTATTAATGAGGTTTCTAACGCTGGAAAGTTATTTTAACTGAGCTTGGGAACAGTGAAAGCACACGGTGATTTCACCTGCTTTCAGTTGTTTATTGACGCTCATGAACACTCAGTAACTAAGAGCGCTTGGTTTCATCCTTTTAGTTTCATTGTTTTCAGAAGTTCATTATTTTTTGGCTGGAGATTCTTATAATAAACACAGAAAGATTTTTAAACAAAATCGTATTCAGGCAGATTTTCAAAAACCTTTTAAGAATTGACGGGTTTCACCTTCCCAGTGGGCATTGATTCGTCGAATATACGTATATTTACGGCAAAATTACGGCTATACGTATATATACGTCGCCTCGACCTATAATCAACGTCGAATTGCAACCGTAAAATCGACGACATGAATAAACGCATATATAACGTCGAAAACACATCTAACACAGTGCCTGAGGCTTTTTACTGTACAGTATGTATCGTGTGTGCCGCAACTAGGAGTATACGGCACTGTGCACAGTGTACGAAGTAAATTATTTTCGCAGTAATTAATTTACACGTGTATAATAAATATAGTAAATATAATAAATTAATTACTGCGAAAATAATTTACTTCGTACACTGTGCACAGTGCCGTATACTCCTAGTTGCGGCACACACGATACATACAGTAAAAAGCCTCAGGCACTGTGTTAGATGTGTTTTCGACGTTATATATGCGTTTATTCATGTCGTCGATTTTACGGTTGCAATTCGACGTTGATTATACGTCGAGGCGACGTATATATACGTATATTCGACGAATCAATGCCCACAGCTTGGCATACATGGGTTTTGCGGAGGGGGTCTTGCCACCTGCCTGAAAAAAAACAGTAAAATGTTTGAGTGCCTATAGAGTTTCTATTTTTATTTTCTTGGGAAAAGTTGATACCATTTCCTGGACACCCCGTCCCCCGATCAGTGCGCGGTGCCCGGGGAAAAATCTGTAGGGGGGCGTCTGAAATTCTGAGGGGGGGTGATATTTCGGTTGAAACGGAGCTGTACGGTGCAGCTACCCAAATGAAATCTCGCAGCTATGCCATTGGTTAGTGCTTCATGATAGAAGACGACTAGCAATCTGGTATTTGCGATGAAGTTCAGTTTCACATTTTTCGTCACTCTCACGGTTTGTATTGCCTGGAGCGAAAAGTACCATAAGCGTTCATTTTTGCAGCTACATGGACGTTCTGAATCGTTAAGAAAAAAATGTTGTAAAACCAACAGAAAGCACAGACTGCTATAACTAGTCCTAGTTATATAACGATTTTAAGTATAATGATAAACTACTGCAAGGAATCGGTCCAACTGAGCAAACAGGATCGTAATGTTGACACTCAATAACGACACTGATATGTGCAGTTCCTGGACGGATAGCCCTCCTGCACATCAAACAGTCCGAGTGACTGTTCGTGTCATTTAGTGTTGTCTGACCATTGACAAAGTACAACTATTTTTTTAGGGCACAAGTTAAGTTAAGTAAATCCTTTTGCCCAAAACTGAAGGGACGACACTCCTCCCCCCGTGACGCCAGGCCTGTTCCCAATCCTTTTCCATAATGTCATTATACTGTATATAATAACAGTGACCGATCCTTACTAACTGTATGCGTTAAAATTGCACATCAGCACATAGCCGCGATGTATTATCAATGTTAAATTTCAACCATAATATCGACAACATTAATAAACGCATACGTTGAGAAAATATCTAACCCAGCATATTTTCCGGTTATATACCACAATGCATTGCTAGTATTCGTTGGTCACCATTTTGGACACATTTTTCAAACGTAGAAGTATATCCGCAAATATCTCAGCAATCCTCTTTTGACGAGTAAGTATAAATAATAATAATAATAATAATAATAATAATAATACTATCTGAATACATACAGATCTTACTTAATATTATTTTGATTAAAATAGTATGTTAATAAGCAAAAAATGGCACATAAAAATAGTGTGAAGGGGAAGATTACACAAAATCGTTTTGCCGTTTCTCTAATTTTATCCGTTTATTTCAGCTTTGAGCTTAGTAAACCTTAATGGTTCATTTTTTAGATTATACTCAAGAAGATATTAACCATCATTTATTTGAGTAGTAATATTATATAATTTTCTCCTAGCTGCAGTGCTGAAGTCCCACCCTACATCGAAAGAAAAAGATATAAAGGAGCACTCAATGCGTTACTTGAAGAATACATATGCAAGGCAGGGGGCCAGGAGATCTGGACACTGAAAATAATAGGTTTCTGGTCCTGTTAGGACAATTAGACAGGGTTTGCAAATGGTGGACAAAAATCGTCTTAACTTCCATTGTAATATTTGTTTTTTTTGGAAATATATAAGTTGTACATTTTAAAATTTATATTTGAATCAAAATGTGGTTTTGAGTTAGATAGTGTGTTAATGTAATTAGTTTGTGTTTGTCATTACTATACTGTATATTGATGTTACCAGAATTTGTAGTTGAAGTTTAAGACTAGTTGTGTTTTTTTTATGATTATTGCCCATATGTTGATTGTTGATTGATTGCATACAATGTATAATTTAATTTTTCAGGTGTGAATGTGTATTTTCAGAATAAATTTCTAAACCAAATCATTGGCTTGGTTTACTTGTTTCTACACCTATAAAACCTATCTTTGATGTATAATAGACCTCTACCCATATACGTATAATAGACCTCTAAAGTTATCCGTATAATAGACCTCTAACCATATACGTATAATAGACGTCTAAAGTTATCCGTATAATAGACGTCTAAAGTTATCCGTATAATAGACCTCTAACCATATACGTATAATAGACGTCTAAAGTTATCCGTATAATAGACGTCTAAAGTTATCCGTATAATAGACCTCTAACCATATACGTATAATAGACCTCTAAAGTTATCCGTATAAAAGTCCTCTAAAGTTATCCGGAACTCCAACCATATATGTATAATAGTCCTCTAAATTTATCCGTATAATAGAACTCCAACCATTTATGTATAATAAACGTCTAAACATAGACGTATAATTGACGTATAACTTTAGACGTATATTAGAATTTCATTCTAGATGAATTTTAGACCACATTTAGACGTCTAAGGTATGCGTTTAATAGACGTATATTATACGTCTTTTGCCCACTGGGTTTGGAGTAGCAGTTAGATTAGTCGGAAAAAGGAAATTCGTATAACATCTCTCCACATTTTCATTCTCATTTCTGTGAAGAATCATATTAACAGGCCGAACTGGAAAACACCAGCCCTGAGAGGAAGTAAACAGGAAACAGCTCAAGACCAACGACAGACACGCGCTCTTCGTTAGTATAGTGGTGAGTATCCCGGCCTGTCACGGGGGAGATCAGAGTTTGATTACCCGACGGGAAACTTTTAAACTTAAAAAAAACAACGTTTTAACTCCGTTAATTGTTAATTTACGTTAATTATATGAATTAATTACTTAGATACGTGTCCAGTGACAGGACTCCCAGTTGGCAAAAGACGTATAATATACGTCTATTAAACGCATACCTTAGACGTCTAAATGTGGTCTAAAATTCGTCTAGAATGAAATTCTAATATACGTCTAAAGTTATACGTCAATTATACGTCTATGTTTAGACGTTCATTATACATATATGGTTGGAGTTCCGGATAACTTTAGAGGTCTATTATACGTATATGGTTAGAGGTCTATTATACGGATAACTTTAGACGTCTATTATACGGATAACTTTAGACGTCTATTATACGTATATGGTTAGACGTCTATTATACGGATAACTTTAGAGGTCTATTATACGGATAACTTTAGAGGTCTATTATACGTATATGGGTAGAGGTCTATTATACATCAAAGATAGGTTTTATAGGTGTAGAAACAAGTAAACCAAGCCAATGATTTGGTTTAGAAATTTATTCTGAAAATACACATTCACACCTGAAAAATTAAATTATACATTGTATGCAATCAATCAACAATCAACATATGGGTAATAATCATAAAAAAAAACACAACTAGTCTTAAACTTCAACTACAAATTCTGGTAACATCAATATACAGTATAGTAATGACAAACACAAACTAATTACATTAACACACTAACTCAAAACCACATTTTGATTCAAATATAAAGTTTAAAATGTACAACTTATATATTTCCAAAAAAAACAAATATTACAATGGAAGTTAAGACGATTTTTGTCCACCATTTGCAAACCCTGTCTAATTGTCCTAACAGGACCAGAAACCTATTATTTTCAGTGTCCAGATCTCCTGGCCCCCTGCCTTGCATATGTATTCTTCAAGTAACGCATTGCGTGCTCCTTTATATCTTTTTCTTTCGACGTAGGGTGGGACTTCAGCACTGCAGCTAGGAGAAAATTATATAATATTACTACTCAAATAAATTATGGTTAATATCTTCTTGAGTATAATCTAAAAAATGAACCATTAAGGTTTACTAAGCTCAAAGCTGAAATAAACGGATAAAATTAGAGAAACGGCAAAACGATTTTGTGTAATCTTCCCCTTCACACTATTTTTATGTGCCATTTTTTGCTTATTAACATACTATTTTAATCAAAATAATATTAAGTAAGATCTGTATGTATTCAGATAGTATTATTATTATTATTATTATTATTTATACTTACTCGTCAAAAGAGGATTGCTGAGATATTTGCGGATATACTTCTACGTTTGAAAAACGTGTCCAAAATGGCGACCAACGAATACTAGCAATGCATTGTGGTATATAACCGGAAAATATGCTGGGTTAGATATTTTCTCAACGTATGCGTTTATTAATGTTGTCGATATTATGGTTGAAATTTAACATTGATAATACATCGCGGCTATGTGCTGATGTGCAATTTTAACGCATACAGTTAGTAAGGATCGGTCACTGTTATTATATACAGTATAATGACATTATGGAAAAGGATTGGGAACAGGCCTGGCGTCACGGGGGGAGGAGTGTCGTCCCTTCAGTTTTGGGCAAAAGGATTTACTTAACTTAACTTGTGCCCTAAAAAAATAGTTGTACTTTGTCAATGGTCAGACAACACTAAATGACACTAACAGTCACTCGGACTGTTTGATGGGCAGGAGGGCTATCTGTCCAGGAACTGCACATATCAGTGTCGTTATTGAGTGTCAACATTACGATCCTGTTTGCTCAGTTGGACCGATTCCTTGCAGTAGTTTATCATTATACTTAAAATCGTTATATAACTAGGACTAGTTATAGCAGTCTGTGCTTTCTGTTGGTTTTACAACATTTTTTTCTTAACGATTCAGAACGTCCATGTAGCTGCAAAAATGAACGCTTATGGTACTTTTCGCTCCAGGCAATACAAACCGTGAGAGTGACGAAAAATGTGAAACTGAACTTCATCGCAAATACCAGATTGCTAGTCGTCTTCTATCATGAAGCACTAACCAATGGCATAGCTGCGAGATTTCATTTGGGTAGCTGCACCGTACAGCTCCGTTTCAACCGAAATATCACCCCCCCTCAGAATTTCAGACGCCCCCCTACAGATTTTTCCCCGGGCACCGCGCACTGATCGGGGGACGGGGTGTCCAGGAAATGGTATCAACTTTTCCCAAGAAAATAAAAATAGAAACTCTATAGGCACTCAAACATTTTACTGTTTTTTTTCAGGCAGGTGGCAAGACCCCCTCCGCAAAACCCATGTATGCCAAGCTGTGGGCATTGATTCGTCGAATATACGTATATATACGTCGCCTCGACGTATAATCAACGTCGAATTGCAACCGTAAAATCGACGACATGAATAAACGCATATATAACGTCGAAAACACATCTAACACAGTGCCTGAGGCTTTTTACTGTATGTATCGTGTGTGCCGCAACTAGGAGTATACGGCACTGTGCACAGTGTACGAAGTAAATTATTTTCGCAGTAATTAATTTACACGTGTATAATAAATATAGTAAATATAACGGTGCGCTAAAACAAAAATCTCTGCGATGAAGCGCTACAGATGCACTTACATTTAGCGCACTGCTGACACAACTGTAGCCTCTACACGTGACCGAAAGAGCGACGTGTTCGCCTGATCGTCTGAAGGATCTCCCCACGAAGCTCTATCATTCATCAGTGGAAGCAGAAGCCCTTAGAATACGAGACACGTTCACCTTCAAACCCGCAGCCGCTGGACTCGCTTGTCTCGGGACTAATTGCAATGAGAATCGCGTTAGTAGCTCCGTGTCCTTATCCGGTCTCTTTCAAATTACGAGGGACGTTCAGTTATATACTGTGCGAACAGGAGAGACCCGATATTAACGGGTCCTGCATATTCATTTACTGATCAGATGAATTGAAATGTTCTGATTCACAGCTCCTGCAGTTCATGCTCAGGGCTGAGCTCGCGAGATGTTGTAGAAGCATTTTCGGTGTGCAGTACTTAGTGCTTCCTTCACTGGTGCTCTAAGGAGAAAAGATAAGAGATATCTGTGCTATATTTATTATATTTCTATATTTTTATACTGATAAGGAAGAGCTGTGCGTATCAGGAGGGGATTTTGAACCCACGCCTCCAGGGGAGACCGCAACCTGAACGCAGCGCCTTAGACCGCTCGGCCATCCTGACTGCTGACAAGTCTGCCAGCCGGTCCTATGAGACACCGCGACCCCACTACGTTTCTCGAGTATCACACTGGTATTAGAAATACAGCGAGACTCCGGCATTCAGATCTGTCGCAGATGCGCTGGGTTCTATAAGCAAAAAAGTGTTTAGGAAGAAGGTGAAATACTGCTGTGTATTTTACTCATTTTTAGCCGCCACAGCCGGCTATACACAATATGATAATATTGCAAATATCGTATTATTTTCCGCTGCAAACAATTCCTAATAGGTTCCAAACTATAAGGCAAACAATTCCTATATAACAATTCCTTATATATTCACACCTGAAGAAGGCTCCACAGCCGAAACGTTGTGTTCTCTTTCTTCCTCTTTTTCAGCATGGAATAAACCTATTACTTGTTCCGTATAGTTACAACATTTCATCTTAATATTCCATATTAAGTGGATTTAAAGATGATGAACAGTAGGAAAGCAGATTAAATGAAGACTCAAGAAAACACAGAAAAAGCTAAAGATGCTTTCTTTACGGGATGTGTCCCTCATTGATTTCTAGTCCCCAAAGGATTTCTAGTCCAGCGCCTTAACCACTCGGCCACGACTACACGAACATCACCTTAAATCTGTTTTAAATCCACTTCATATGGAACATTAATGTGGAGCATAACTGAAGGGAATTGTTGGTAGTTGACTACCCCTTTGGAATAGTAGTCAGATTAGTGGGGAAAGGAAATGTATATAAGATCTCTCTCCCTGCTTCAGAAACTGTCATCACACTGGAGAGAAGTTACATGTGACACGCGCTTCTGACAGGAATCACAATAACAGCGCAGACCATCCTCGCAGGGAAATTTTAAAAACTCTACAGTTCAGACACCTACACCTACTGATATTCGATCTTAAATTAAGGTCTACTTCCTTTGACGGTCTTGTTATGCAAGGAGTGTTAGACCCAAGTGCTCGTTTATTAAAGTCCGAGATCCTGACTGATTTGACTTTATACCGATAATTAGCAGCAAATTAATGAAGAAAACAGAAACACGAGAAAAAAACTGCTGCACACATGTGGCCAGTCTTAAATGAACTGTGTGATCTGCTGCTGTCAGACGTGCTTCTGTGCTAAACGCACAAGGACAAAAACAGCCCGGAGATTCCGATCGAGTACTGGGCTGTGCTTTTCTCCCTTGGAAAGGTCACGCATTCCACGTGCAAGAACACGCGTGCATGAGCGAACATGAGCCGTCATGAATCATTATTTTTAAAACGCGCGAGTGGAAACCGTGTTTTTCGCGGACTAAACATGTCGTATTGGGCGTGGAAGAGAAGAACACGCGTGTGTGTGAGTGAACGTCTCACGCCCCATCTGTGAAGAGCCCCAAACAGCATCGATCCCTGCCCCGTGTGAGGATCGAACTCACGACCTTCAGAGTATGAGACTGACGTGCTACCTACTGCGCTAATGAAGCTGGAAGAGGAATGAGCTCCAGGTCATGTCGAAATGAACATTATTTCTATGAACATTATTTCCGTGTGACTGTTGCAACTCAGACCATATTCCCCCAAAAGATTAAAACGCCGGGCTGAAGAAAAGGGAAGATCTCATCTTCATAACTCACCGGACAAGAGACCAGAACACCACGCGAAGTCATATAAAGCGCATTAAACTGATGACCACAAAACTTTGAACCGTACATAGGGCAAACAACGTTCAGAAATGGAGTAAAAAGCAAGCGGGAGTTATGACCAAGCAGTCTGAGTGTGGATCGTGTCGTGGGTGACGGGGGAAAAGTGTCTCCCACTTTCATCATTCCATCCCGGAGTGGATTAGAAAGGAGACAGAAATGAAACCGGTTTCCCTCTGTGCGTCTTCCAGGCTGTAATACGCGCGCTGCCTGTTCACGGGCGACGTGGCGGACTGACCGCTGTGGCCACCAGGTGTCGCCAAAGACAAGTCAACACTGGAATGAACGAGCCAGAGCTCAGTATCTGGTGTTTCTTCTTCGTTTCGTAGTTTCTGTTAATAACAATACTGCGTGTAGGAGAAATGAAAGCAAGAAATTAGCTGTAAAATACATTTAATGTTTCAAAATATCTCATGGTATAAATGAACAATTTCAGTTCGTTTAAGTGATTCTACCTTGTCATAATCATGATAATACAGTTACACAGTGTATCAAATACTGTGTTGACATTTGTATTTGTATAAGCCAAGCTGAAGGAGCGGTCTGTGGCCTTCAACTCTGGAGACCCTGGGCTGTACAGGAAAGCCAGGTGTGACCTGGAGAGGGCCGTCAGACATGCGAAAAGGGACGACAGAGACAGGCTTGAATCACAATGTGGGGGCATTAACACAGTGCACCTCTGGAATGGCCTGAGGGCTGTCACTAATTATAAAGGACAAATGGGTGTTAAAACAACAGCTGATGATTCATTGCCTGACCAACTAAACAACTTCTATGCCAGGTCTGATGCTCACAACACAGACCCTTCACCCAGAATGCCCAGTGAGCCTGGGGAGTTTGTGCTGCAGCTGTCTGAACAGGAGGTACGGAGAGCTTTCGGACAGGTGGAGCCACACAAGGCTGCGAGCCCTGATGGCCTCACCTTCTGTGTTTAAAAGGCAGGCAGAGCACAGCTGCCCCCTGTCTTCACTGTAATATCTAACATGTCACTATCCCTGTCTACTGTCCCACTGTGCTTCAGGAGAACTACTATCGTGCCCCTGCCTGAGGCAACCAAGGTGTCGTGTCAGAATGCCTACCGCCCGGTGGCACTCACCTCAGTAGTCATGAAGTGCCACCGGCACAGAAGAAACTGGTGAGGGGACACATCAGCAGTATTGTCCCGGACTCCCTGGACCTCCTGCAGTTTGCTTATAGGAATAATAGGTCAGTGGACGATGCTGTCTCACTGGCCCTTCACACCACCTGGACAAGAGGAGCACCTGTGCCAGGATGTTATTTATTGACTTCAGCTCAGCCTTCAACACAACTGTGCCAGGCAGGCTGGTGGTCAAGCTCAGGGGTCTGGACCTCAACAACTCCATCTGCAACTGGGTCCTGGACTTCCTGACAGGCAGACCCCAAGTGGTGAGGACTGGAATCAAAACCTCATCCCCTCTGATCCTCAACACAGGGGGACACACTGCTGCCTGAGCCCCTGGCTGTATTCTCCATTTACACACGACTGTGTGGCCAGATTTAACAGCAACCGCATCACCAAGTCTGCTGATGACACCACAGTCATCGGTCTTATCAGCAACAGTGATGAAATGTGATGGAGTGGTGCCACAACAACAACCTCACACTTCACATCGCCAAAACATAAGAGATTATAGTGGACTTCGGGAGGCACAGAGGACGTCATACACCCATAATCATTCAGGGGGCTCCAGTTGAAACTGTCAGCACCTTCAGGTTCCTCAGCCTCCAGATCACTGAGAGGCTGAGCTGGCCAGAGAACACTGCTGCCATCCTCACTAAAGCCCACCAGCGCCTTCACTTCTTGAGACAGTTAAGGAAGTGGGGGATGAGCAAGACAACACTTACTAATTGTTACTGTAATCCGATTGAGAGTGTCCTGTCTGGTGGTGTTACGGTGTTGTATGGTGGAGCCACAGGACAGAACAGCCATACAGAGGGTTGTGAGGTCTTCCCAGAAAATCACTGGGAACGAGCCACCCTCCATCGACCAGATAGATCTCGACCACTGCCACAACTGGGCTCGAGCTATACTTCAGGACCCAATTCACCCGGGCCATGATCTGTTTTCACCCCTGGGGTCTGAGAGATGGATTTTGAATAGATTCAAAAACAGTGTCTTCGCCCAAGCAGCCCGCATCTTAAACAGCTCATATTCGCACCTGCACTGTAAGGTACTGCGCTGTCTGCACTGTGACCTGTCTAGGCTGTATTAAAACGTCTATTGTCTAAATTTATTGTCCATGTCTGTTTGTCATTTGTGCCTATTTTTTTTTCTGTACTGTTACTGGCTACAGCTGAACGAGTAAGCATTCCAATACACTTGTTGTATATGGCAAATAAAAAAATCTTGAATCAAAAATTCATAAACGATTTCAGCAGCTTGCTCTTTATTACGTTTCATATTCCTCGCAGTCATGTAAAGTATATACATATTCATATGCTGTATACTGTGTATATATATAGTTTCTCATATACAGATGCAGCCATTCAAAATGCGTGAGGTATTTCGCGGCATACCCCGGTGGGCGTGTCACAGTATCACGCGGTATGACGCAGTTAACGTGGTGTCACGTGGTTAACTATCCGGCGTCATCTTGTAAAACCGCCAGGGGGAGCTTAACCTCTCATGTACAGCATTTGAGCCTTTAATTTTGAACTGTGTATTACAGCATGTTAATCATCAGTCATTAAAATGTTGGTATATTTTATGAAAGCAAGATTGCTCAGTTGGACAAAAGTACACAACCTACCTTTAACAGAAATATTTATGCATCAAAGCCTTTACTGAAGATATTACTAATAGTATTAATAATGGATGACTTTGGACAAGCTGTATACTCAAAGTATAATTTCTTTAGCACATTTGTACAAGCACTTGGAATCTGTCCAAGCCATACTTTGTCAGGCATTTTGTTTTACTTCAACGGGCATAAAAACTTCCTTGCTTTTAACAGGGCGTTTCATAATTTCTAACTATGAAAATGATTTAAAATGCGACACCTATCATTCAACTAGAGCTTAAAATATCACAAGGATCCTCAAGAGCACAGCAAAGAGTGTATTAAAAGACACTTGTATTTATCAACGTTTTCTTTTCCGTATACCAGATTTTATGGAACCACTTCAGAGGGGTGTCAGCCAGTCAGATTCCAGGAATCGGCACTTTAAAGGAAAAATACACACCAGTATTCCATTTCTCCCTAACGATTTTAAGCATCGAAGTATTTAACTAGCATGTGAAATAGCGTGTGAAAAAGTGGTAGTTTTAAGCTTTTCTGCTAATATAATATGGAATCGCGTATCTAAAGAATTTAATAACGGTATTCGTGTGCTGCGACAGGGCTGTGTAGGGCTGTTTCGCCTGTCTGTTCACGCGAGCTGTCTTGTAGCCGACTGGTCTAGGTGCGTGACTACCAGCTGCCAGATTGTGTGTTCGAATCCAGCTGGTGCTGGACTTTTCTTTTAACAAACATTTCTTCGAAAAAATAGAATAGCGATATTATGGACAATCAATTGACTTTTATATTTCAAAATATCGCAACATGATCGATATTTGCGATATTTTGAACATATCTTCCCTTCTGACAGCGGTTCCTGCTTCTATTGTGTGTGTGTGTGCAACAGAGTAAATTTTTATAGAGAAATGGAGGCTGGACAGTATGCGTTACAATATAAACATTTATATTGATTTAAATCGTGTTCTGATTTAAATCGCAAACGCGTGTTTAATTATGTGTTTTTTAATCATAATCAGGCTAATGCATTTCTACATTTTCTGTATGAACCAGCTTAGAGGTTCATACAGAAAGACAGCTTGTGTTTAAATTGAGTGTAAGGTAATTTATGCTTCTAAAGTCATGGTCAGCATTTATATTGTACTGTGCTGTAAACTTTTTCTGTGCCTAGTCACATTATTTTATAGCGTTTTTATTGCGTTATTAAATCTGGTGGCGCTGTGTGTTAGTTTCCTGACTCCCATTATTTAAACTGCGACACTGATCATTCATCTCTAAATAAACTTTATTTTATATAGCGTTTTAAGCGAATAGGTAATTAGATTGCTCATAAACCTAATCGCTTTTTCTACATAAACACAGCGTGATTGCTCTCTGAAAATGCTTTTCCTTTATTTTTAAAGTAGGCTCAGATTTCAACTATAGATCGTATTATTATAAACTGTCTTGGAAAAATGTATTTTATGTAAACCATGTTTGCTATTAATTCATTTAGGGCTAAAATACGTTCATTGTCTTCCAATGGAGTCGAGTTGACATTGGAAGCCTGCCACACCCGGACTGTTAAACCAACGCATTAGCAAGTCGCCAGTATTGGTTTTAGTATTCCCCCCCTCTCCCCTCAATTCAATTCAATTCAATTCAAGGTGTTTTATTTGCATGACAGATGGGTACAAGCAGTGTTGGGTATGTATATTGTAACGCTTACGGCAGACAGGCACTGTGTAAGAGCCGGCGCACCAGAGCAGCGCACCGAGGGAGCGTCTGCATTTATAACTTAGTTTTTAAAATCAGTCAAGCAATATGAAGCATCTCCTTTTACTTAGTGCCTGAGCATAAAAAGAATAGGAGCATACTGCAACGCGTGTGAAGTCCATAAACAATATTAATTTTGGAACTTAAACATACAGTATATGGCTGGTCTCGGTACTTTAAAGAAAACATACACACCAGTATTCCATTTCTCCCTAAACATTTTAAGCATCGAAGTCTTTAACTAACGCGATACCGGAGTCAACAAGCATACTTTTAGAATTTGATTAAAAGGGAATATAATATGGAATCGCGTATCTCAAGAATTTAAAGACCAGACAATCGCAAACGCATTTTCAATAAAATTATTTTATTCATTCAGCAGTTTGTGAGAGGGACATCCAGCAGGGAGAGACACACAAACCGGTTTTCATTGACAAAATTGTTTTTTTTTCAATTCCTCTTGTCTAACAGGAATGTTTTGTTTGTGGACAGACTGTTAGACAAGAGGAAAAGAGCGCCTCCTCCTACGAAGCATTTCGTTGATCCGATCACGAATTCTTTTCCAGTCGTACGCAGCAAGGGTTGAGAATCTCCGATTCACCATCGTACTAATGGTTTCCCGGAGATTGCAAGGCAAGGCACTTTTGCCTCTGGACCCATCGAAATTTACAGACGTGGTCCACCCCCAGTAAATTTCAAAAGTCACAAGATTTATTGTAGATATATTATAATATATAAGATATATTGTAGAACCGCTGATTCTTATGGAATGTGTTCCGCAGAAGATTCAAATTTTTATTTATTTTTTAATCGCGTATCTAAGGAAATCTCAGTATAACTTTGTTCATGAACAAACAGTGGCATGTTACATTATCATTAGTTTTTTTAACAAGGCTCGCCAGCTAATGTGAATCGAAACCTGTCTTGCTAGCTTTTAAAGTCGTGCATGTGTAAACGACAATTGAAATAGAGAAAAAAAGACCTGACTGACAAGCCGATACATACTCTTAGAGTTTGATTAATAGGGAATATAATACAAAAATACAGTAAGGGACTTAAAAGTTAAAGGAGATGCTTCATATTGCTTGACTAATTTTAAAAACTAAGTTATAAATGCAGACGCCCCCTCGGTGCCGCGCCGGGTGTAAATATCAAAGTACTGTATACATTCCCAACAAGAATTGTACCCATCTGTCATGCAAATAAAACACCTTGAATTGAATTGAATTGAGGGAGAGAGGGGGTAGGGGGACAAATATACTGTAGACAGGACTCAAGGCAAATAAGATACTTATGGGTACGCAGGCATTCACGACAGCAACATACAAAACGTTTGCACGTACTGAGTTAAGTTATTACTTGGTTTTCAAAGTGCAATGAAATACAATATTGTTGTTGCTGCTGTTCTGGTTGTTTTTATCCCGTAAAGCGTTTTGAGAAGCCACCTTTAAAGGCGATATATATTGTAGAACCGCTGATTCTTATGGAATGTGTTCCGCAGAAGATTCAAATTTTTATTTATTTTTTAATCGCGTATCTAAGGAAATCTCAGTATAACTTTGTTCATGAACAAACAGTGGCATGTTACATTATCATTAGTTTTTTTAACAAGGCTCGCCAGCTAATGTGAATCGAAACCTGTCTTGCTAGCTTTTAAAGTCGTGCATGTGTAAACGACAATTGAAATAGAGAAAAAAAGACCTGACTGACAAGCCGATACATACTCTTAGAGTTTGATTAATAGGGAATATAATACAAAAATACAGTAAGGGACTTAAAAGTTAAAGGAGATGCTTCATATTGCTTGCCTAATTTTAAAAACTAAGTTATAAATGCAGACGCCCCCTCGGTGCCGTGCCGGGTGTAAATATCAGATTCCTGTTAGACAAGAGGAATTGAAAAAAACCAATTTTGTCAATGAAAACCGGTGTGTGTGTCTCTCCCTGCTGGATGTCCCTCTCACAAACTGCTGAATGAATAAAATAATTTTATTGAAAATGCGTTTGCGATTGTCTGGTCTTTAAATTCTTGAGATACGCGATTCCATATTATATTCCCTTTTAATCAAATTCTAAAAGTATGCTTGTTGACTCCGGTATCGCGTTAGTTAAAGACTTCGATGCTTAAAATGTTTAGGGAGAAATGGAATACTGGTGTGTATGTTTTCTTTAAAGTACCGAGACCAGCCATATACTGTATGTTTAAGTTCCAAAATTAATATTGTTTATGGACCTCACACGCGTTGCAGTATGCTCCTATTCTTTTTATGCTCAGCTACTAAGATTTCCCTTCAGTGGTAAAATTCAATATCTACAACGGGCACAGTAAAGACGTTTACAGTAAGTCTTTCTACGACAGACCAACGGACCACGAGTGCCCCTGTCGGTCAACCAATCACGCACCGCGGTATTTTGCGTCATCGCGCGTCACGATGCACGACGCCGTAGCCAATTACCTGCGGTACGTGTCTGTGCCGCGCACTTTGAATGGCTGCATCTGTACAAGTGTGATTTGGGCTTGAAACATGTCATCTGGTAATGGAGCGAACAGCCGGCGATACCGGACAGCCCTTCCCTCCTGTGAGTCCTGTTGAAGCGAAGCTCTGCTGTGCTGTACTGTACTCTCACCCGCTGTGTGCTCGGCACTAACTGGATTATATAATAATGGGTTGAAAGCGACACATTCTGACGTGGGTTTAATTAAGATTGACTCCTGTGTGTTAGAAAATAAATAATCAATAAAATACATCGCAGACGTTCTCCTGTTTTAACAGGTTTCCCGTGGAAGGGTTAAGTTACAGTTGTATAAATTGAAAACGTGGCGGTGAGATGTCACACAGATGTTACAGCGGTCAACGCAAAGTCCACACAACATTGCAAGTGAGACAGGAGTCTGTCCTCTCTAGTACATAGAGCGCAAAAGTTGCAAGATCCGGGCATCGATCACGCTTTGAATTGATGGGGAGACTGGTAACTTTTTAACCACCTCACTACAGTTTAAAAAAAAACAACGTTTGTTTAAAAGTTCATCTGAAGAATAAACAACTCCGTTAATTGTTATTTTATTGGATTTCTAATCCATCGCCTTAACCACTAGGCCACGACTACACGCACAACCCCTAACCGGCCTCCTACGACATGTTTCCAGCCCTGACTCTGAGCAAGTCCGACTGTGGAGATTTCCCACAGACCTGAGATGGGCCAGTGTCTAAATCAGGGCGGGGGAGGGACACACTCTGTCCCAGGAATTGCACTCGAGCTCACTGGCAGGAGAGAGGGGAGAAAGGTGGGCTCGTTTGTCTAGGGGTGTGATTCTTGCTTCGAGTGCGAGACGTCCCGGGTCCAAATCCAGGACGAGCCCCTGTGTGCGCTCTTCCTCCACTTCCACCGTCCTGCGCCCTGACATCCCCGTCTCCTCCCGCTGTCTCCCGTGAACATGACTGCAGGAGCCTCGTGAGGACTCCTCACGGGCACAGCGAGAGCTCGAGTCCCTGTCTGAGCCTGGATCCTTCATCTTCCTCACCGTGTGCCGCTTCCTCCCCTCCTGCCGGGCACCGTCACTGCCCTCACGAACTCCAATAATCAAAAAAGAATTTATAGCTATTATTTATAAAGACACATAAGTGAAACTATTCCAGACGAAATTTTATATTCATTTTCTCGATTGATTTTTCAGAACAAACAGAGTATCACATGGCACCATGAACAACACGGAAAAAATGTGAACAATCATCACGTCACGACATACTTGGTAGTTAAAAAAAAACTGCAACAATAATATAAAAACTGGAAGAAAGGAGAAGAAAAATGAAAGCAGAGTCCAAACCACAAGCCCCTGTCTAAGGATGACAGTGTCTCTTGGATGCCATAGAATTGAATCAGTAGGAAATGGTATAAAGCTTACTTCGATAAATGTCAGAACCTCCGGCTGTGCTACCGACACTACTCCTTCTTCAGCACTACTAACACCTGCAAAAGAGGCTATTTCAGCTTTTTTGTTGAGGTTTTAAATGCTGAAAAGTGCTTTCAATTTTGCATGGCCCAAGAGAAAACAAATGACGTTCTCATCTGCTCTCGGATGTTTCATCTTCATTTGTCACGGGAGAGTGTTACAAGAAATACAGAAATTTTAAAAAAATCAAAAAATTTGGACTCACGCCTGTAGGACAGCCTTCATTGGGATCAAAGACACGCTTTTGCCCTGGAGCTCTCTGATTGGCTGTGATAATGTAGGGAAAGAGCCAATCAGCTGTTTCCAAACCTTAAACAGTGACATTGGAGTATTTCCACCCAGAGATGATATGAAAGCTTCTCTTATCCGAATCGTAGACATTACCAGTGTCTTTTTGTGCTGTGTTACAGTGTTGTGTTACTGGTTCAGTACAGTGTTATTCTCATAATGTTGTGTTACTGTATTCAGTGCAGTGTAATTGACACAGTGTTGTGTTACTGGTTCAGTACAGTGTTACAGTGTTTTGTTACTGGTTCAGTACAGTGTCATTGTCACAGTGTTGTGATACTGTTTTCAGTTTTGTTTTGTTGTGTTACTGTTATTATGTTGTTTTATTGTGCTACAGTCATCTGTTTGACCTTCCTCTCAGGGAAATTATAAAAACTCTACAGTTCGGACACCTACTCTGATATTCGATCTTAAATTAAGGTCTGCTTCTTTGACGGTCATGTCATGCAAAGTGTGTTAGACCCATGTGCTCGTTTATTAAAGTCCGAGATCCTTTGATTTGACTTTATACCGATAATTGCAGCAAATTGACAAAGAAACCACAAAACACGACAAAAAACTGCTGCACATACTGCACACATGTGGCTAGTCTTAAATGAGCTGTGTGATCTGTTGCTGTCAGACATGCTTCTGTGTTAAACGCAGAAGGAGAAAACAGACTGGAGACTCCGATCGAGCAACGCGGCTGTGCTTTTCTCCCTTGGAAAGGTCACGCATTCCACGAAGTAGGCAAGAACACGAGTGTATGAGCGAACAGGAACCGCCTGTGTCAGATGAGCAAAAAAAGTCCTGGCCCGTATGAGGATCGACCTCACAACCTTCAAATTATAAGACTGATGCGCTACCTACTGCGCTAACGAGGCCAAATATGAACCTAATCTGAAAACGAGCCACTCGGGGTTTTCAACGGTCTGTTCCCTAATCTAGCGATGCTCCCTCATGGATATTGAATCTGCCTTTTGATCTCACCAATACTTTTTCTCCTTGTTTCAGTTGCGAGACCGTCTTTGAGATCCCACCTCGCTCAAGTCCTTCAGGCTGAAGTGGCCTCCCTGCCTCAGCAGCGAGCCCTCGTCAGCCATCGACACGTCTGCGGCTCGCTTGGCCCTCCGACTCCCGATCTGCTGAGATGAGATTTAAGCAGAGAGCGCCCAACCCGCTCTCTTCGTGCTCAGTTTTGGGATTTCTATCTCTCTATACCGATAATCACCAGCGGATTCACTAAGAAAACACAAAAGGTAGCGAAACAGCCCCACTGTTTCATTTCAAGAGCTGTAGAGTCTCTCCAGCAATCAGAAGTTCCCGTGGGTTTAGATAAATTAAACTTTAATTGACTTTTTTAGACTTCACCCATCAGATTGCTCACAAGAACCAAACGCATCTGCGACAGATTTGAATGCCGGAGTCTTGCTGTATTTCTAATACCAGTGTGATACTCGAGGACCGTAGCGGGGTCGCAGTGGCTCATCGGACTGGCTGGCGTGTATGTCAGCAGTCAGGATGGCCGAGCGGTCTAAGGCGCTGTGTTCAGGTTGCAGTCTCCTCTGGAGGCATGGGTTCGAATCCCACTCCTAACACACAGCTTTTCTTAATCTTTATAAATATATAGAAATATCAACTTAATCACGAAGAGAGCGGGTTGGAGTGGAAATGATGCGGGAACGAACCCGTGTCAGTCCGGGAGAAAGTGGGGTCATGTTTGTAGTCGTGGCTGAGTGTTTAAGGCGATTGACTAGAAATCCACTGGCGTCTCTCCGAGGGAATCCTGCCGACGACGTTTACTCGTGGAAAGGAGTTTTGGAGTTTTTGGATACAAACTGAATCGACTGCATTGGAGACCCACCTGAACGACAGTTAGATTACGGATGAGCTGGTGCCTCGCAGCTCCCGGATTGGCTGTGATTATATCGGTTATGAAGCAGCACATTTAAAAAAAATAGATTTGAAACCCCCTTATATCTAAATGGCCAGTTTCCTGTCAGACCTTTAAACGTTTATCTGAAGAATAAACAATTGCGACTTTTTAAACAATTTCCGACAATTAAGAGAAATGCACTTCTTTTTGAGCAAGATCTAGACTCAGGTTTACGAAGTGAAAGCAATTCTTTCTTCACAATAAGAAAAGTCTTTTCAAGGTAGAGACAGTGGCCCTAGGATCAAACCCGCGACCTTGGCGTTATTAGCACCACACTGAACTAACCGGCCCTGTGAAAAACATTTCCAGATCTGACCCTGAGCAAGTCAGACTGTGGAGATCTTCCACAGACCTGAGATGGACCAGCGTCTAATTCAGGGCGGGGGAGGGACACATTCTCAGTCCCAGGAACCGCACAGTAACCAGGACGATCACAGGTCAGAGTTTAAATACCAGAGTGACACCGGCTGGTGAATCCCACTGGTGACACACAGCTACTGTCATGTTGTTTCATAACCTCGTACCTAGAATACATACTGTATGATTTCAGGATTTATTGAGCCACCGCGACCCCACTATGTTCCTCGAGTATCACACTGGGATTAGAAATACAGCAAGACTCCGGCATTCAGATCTGTCGCAGATGCGCTGGGTTTTATAAGCAAAAAATGTTTAAGAAGAAGGTGAAATACTGCTGTGTATTTTCCTCTTGTTTAGCCGCCACTGCCGGCTATACACAGTATGATAATATTGCAAATATCGTATTATCTGAGGCTGCAAACAATTCCTTATAGTTGCAACATTTCATCTTAATATTCCATATTAAGTGGATTTAAAGATGATAAACAGTTGGAAAGCAGATTAAATGAAGATAATCGTTTCACCAACATGTACTGCTCCACAAGCGCCACCTAGCGATGGTCTTTGCTCAGTGAATCAGCACTGTGTGATGAGAAATGATGCGTGATCTGAGTGGCGCCTTGTTACTCTCCAGGCTGTTACTGAAGTGCCTCTTTGTTTTGGAGACTGAAATGGATTTCCAGTTCAGCACCTTAACCACTCGGCCACGACTACACACACAAACCTACCTTCTCCCGAACTAACACAGGCTCGTTCCCGCATCATTTCCAACCCAAAATCTCTCTGCGTGATTAATTTGCTATTTCTGTCTCTCTATATCGATCATCACCAGCTGATTCACTAAGAAAACAAGAGGTAGGAAAACTCAGCGGTAGATATGTGTTTCATGAGGTCGGTTAGCTCAGTTGGTTAGAGCGTGGTGCTAATAACGCCAAGGTTGCGGGTTCGATCCCCGTACGGGCCAGTGAGTCTCATCTTCACACACCCACTATTTCTAGTCTACCGACGCAGAAATACACATCATTATGAAAAGACGACCTATAAATAAATCAAAATTACTTCCACTTCTCTTTATTGGTGGAAATCGCAGAAATTAACGGAATTGTTTCATCTTCGGATGAACTTCTAAAAAGATTCTTCCGGGTTACAGGCGGGGATACTCACCCCTATACTAACGAGGAGCGGGAGCTATGTTTCCTGTTAGGAGACGTTTCCTCTCGGGGCTGATATTTCAGGATTTGGCTTTCATTTCGATTATCTTCAGAAACGTGTTCCCAGCAGTGGTTCTGCTCCCCACGGACGCTACTAACACGTTCGGAAATGATTATTTCAGCTTCGGTTTTGAGTTTTAAAACGCGTTAAGAAGTCCTTCCGACAGAGCACGGGCCAGGTGAGAGGAAATGGTATTTTCACCGGCTCTCGGATGTGTAAAGACGCCCATAAACTGGTAGTGAATACTACCTCCCAAAGGGGAGATGGGTATCTAACACGGGCTCGTTCCCGCATCATTTCCACTCCAACCTGCTCTCTTCGTGATTCATTTACTATTAATTGATTAAATGATTCTCGCTTTGGGTGCGAGAGGTCCCGGGTTCAAATCCCGGACGAACCCGTCTTATTTTCTATTGTAGGAAGACATATCCAGCCCTCCTCGGGAGCACAGCAGAGCGAGTGTCGTGAGGTTATAGCCAGGTGCTGCAGCTGATGGGCTGATTGCTGGTTTACAAGATCCGATGGTGGAGACACCTTCACCACTCGGAGTTTATCTGATGCTCTCATATATCATTATTTTTAAAACGTGCGAGTGGACACCAAGCATCATAGCGAGAAATCGAACCGTGTTTATCGCTGACTTAACATCTCGTATTCGGCGTGGAAGTGAAGAACACACGTGCGTGAGTGAACGTCTCACGCCCCATCTGTGAAGAGCCCAAAATATGTTTGATCCCTGCCCCGTGTGAGGATCAAACTCACGACCTTCAGATCACGAGACTGACACACTACCTGCTGCACTAACGAGGCTGGATGATGGCTGCTTGCCAGCTCATGTCGAAATGAACATTATATATATGAACATTATTTTCGTGTGACTGTTGTAACAGACCATATTCCCCCAAAAGATTAAAACGCCGTGCTGAAGAAAAGGGAAGATCTCATCTTCATAACTCACCGGTAAAGAGACCAGAACACCACGCGAAGTCAATAAAGCGCATTAAACTGATGACCACAAAACTTTGAAACGTACATCTGGCAAACAACGTTCAGAAATGGAGTAAAAAGCAAGCGTGAGTTATAACTAAGCAGTCTGAGTGTGGGTCGTGTCGTGGGTGACAGGGGAAAAGTCTCTCCCACTTTCATCATTCCATCCCGAGAGTGTTTGTCCTCTCTAGTACATAGAGCGCAAAAGCTGTAGGATGCGGACATCATCCCGCTATCTCTCGCATGCTAAGCGAGCGCTCTACTATTTGAGCTAATCCCCCTTCCTGCGTTAAAGGTCAGCTCCCTCCCGTGCACATTAAATCCCTCACGAGTCTTCTGCGCGATCGCACACTCGTGAAAAACACACTTGAAATCAAAGCACTCATGACCTCTCTGGCTCGTTGGTTTGAGTTTGCTGTTTGGTTGCAAGAGATCCAGGCCTCAAATCCTGTCTTATTCCATGATTACAAGAACATACGTCCAGCTCTGTTCGTATTTTCTGCTTTTATGAAACGACTCCTGACACACTGCGATTTTCTCATGTTGGTTTTTTAGAGTACATCTGATTGACTGGTCTTCTCTCTTGCAGGGAGATGGGACTCTTCAGTGAGGGAGTCTCCCACTTGTGTGTAATTAGCAGGAACCGCAGAAGCCCTGAATCAGAACATTTCTAGTGCTGTAATTGAGCAGGAAGTCCAAGCGGTAAAAGCGTTGGACTTAAGATCCAAGAGACATAAAAACCACGTGGGTTTCATCCCCAGTCCTGGTAGACTTTCCTTAATTAAGGAGCAAGTAAAGGTTTATTCTCTGCTGAGAAGAAAACAAACACAATGTTTCGACCGTGGAGCCTTCGAGTGTCTAGAATTACACGTCATTGTGACAAGACTATGCTCTGTGCTCTGTTTACAACAAAAACCACATCCCGTCTAGGTCTTGCTGAAGGAAAAATGTACTTTTCTCTGTATTTTTGGAAATTCTTGGGATAAACTTTTGAAGAAATGTTGATTTGTAATTTGTCCATTTTTAACTCGGCTAAAAACACTTTTTCTAGATCTCCTTTTCCATCTGTCTGTGCTACTGCTCCTCCTCACACACTACTAACACGTGTAGAATCAGTTGTTATTCATGAGGTTTCTAACGCTGGAAATTCTTTCAACTGAGCTTGGGACAAGTGAAAGCACACGGTAATTCGTACATCATCTATACACATTTTCATTCTCATTTCTGTTACCAGTAAGTGACCATCGACCAACAGCAAACACGTGCTCCTCGTTAGTATAGTGGTGAGTATCCCTGCCTGTCATGCAGTTGATTGGGGTTCATTCCCAATGGGGTGACAGATAACTTTTTAACTACCTCACTTCAGTTTAAAAAAAAACAACGTTTTAACTCCGTTAATTGTTAATTTACGTTAATTCTATGAAATGATTACATAGATATGTGTCCAATAACATGACTTCTCTTCTTACGGGTGAGTAATTGCAAGAGTTTGAGCCCCGTCCATGGTGAAATGCTAAACAATCAGCAATCTGTGCAGGAAGGAGCCCCTCTGAAAAGAGCACCAGGGCACAAGCTCGTCTTTAATCCCATTGACGGTCTTCACTAGAGGCATGGGGTTGAACCACACTTCTCACACGCGCTTGCTTCCCCTCGTGTGTGAAAGTGTTTTATGTGTGATTGAAAATGAAACAAACTCCAGTCTCCGGATAGAGCTGAAACAGCAATCCAGAACATGCCGCCTGCTTGAGTCTAGATCTGACCCAAAAATAAACTCATTTCATTCTTTATTATTGGACATTATTTTTTTAATTAGTAACTTAATATGCAGGACACACTAATATAGGATTCTGACGTTGTCGATCTGCTATTTGTATATAAGTGAATGTCGCTATTGAATTGATGGAAAGATCAGTGGGTTTGGTTTTCTTCTGTTCACCACAGAAGTCCCGCCCTCGGTTCTGACGACCCGCCGCCTCCGTCTCTGTCCCGATCCGAAGCAGTCGGTTCAGTTCGCCTGGGGTTCCGATCCAGACTCGGACCTGAAAGAGCTCTTCTTTTCTTTCACACGTAGTGATCAAAACTCTCAGGGGGAACTTTCACAGTTAATGATGTTTTCAGGAACAATAATCACACATCACGGGAACAAGTAAACATTTATTCCTGCTGAAAAGAGAAGAGAAGACACAACGTTTGAGCTGCGGAGCCTTCTTCGGGTGTCGGGAACGGATCATCAGTCACTGTCGATCATTAATTGCATTTCAAAAATCACACACAGTTACATCTCACAAAACATCTCATTAAAATCTGTACTTCCACAGGAATGGGCGATGAAGCAACAACAAGGTGACACCTGCAACACCGGAACTGGACACCAGTCCATCTCGGGTCACAGTAAACTTATTACTGAATAAAATCTGTAATTTCACAAGAATTATTGATGAAGCAGAAACACATTAATTGTCATCTGACCTGAATGAATCCCTTGGGAATTGTGAGCCCCAGTGGCCTAATGGATAAGGCACTGGCCTCCTAAGTCAGGGATTGTGGGTTCGAGTCCCATCTGGGGTGTCTCCTCTTAAGAGCTCTGTGATGAGTGAACAACTTGTCTGTGTATGTTAATGATTTTTTTTTATATATAGTGCCTTTAAAAGTGGCTTCTCTAAGCACTTTATAGAATGACCACAACAATAAATGTCTACATGGGTTCAATCCCCACTCCTGGTAGACTCTTGTTATGAACTTGAGTTTTTAATCCACTTCATATGAGGTCAAATCAAATCCAATCAAAGTTTATTTATCAAATGCACAACAATACGGTGTGCAGCAGTAGTTGCTGGCAATGAAATGTCTTTTTCTGCGAGCTCACAAAAATTACAAGAATCACAAAAATTCACAAAAACACAAAAATCACAAAATTGAGGTTACATTTTTGAAATTGAATGAAACTCAATGTGAGTAGAGCTGTTATGTGTCCATGGTGTATGCAGTATATAAATGTAGTGCACTTATGCTGAATATAGTGAGAATTGTGTGTCCATGTAGCCATTACAGGTGATTTGCTAAGGAGCTACAGGTTGGCTATTTAGCAGTCTTATTGTCTGGAAGTAGAAGCTGTTCCATAGTCTGTTAGACTTGGACCGAATGCTTTGGTACCGTTTACGGACTACAAACTGCAATTTGTGCCAAGCCATGCAGAGTCTTACAGGTGAGCATGAGGATCTTAAAGTCCACACGGAATTGGACAGGAAACCAGTGCAAGGACTCCAGGACAGGAGTAATGTGATCACTTGCACTAGACCTGGTCAGGATTCTGGCTGCTGAGTTTTGGACATACTGGAGTTTGTTCACTGTGGATTTAGATACCCCAGCGAGTGGAGGGTTACAGTAGTCGGTTTGGGAAAACAGAAAGTAGTTAATTGCAGTTTGTAGTCTGTTTCTGTTGTTTCTGCTCTTGATGAAGAACAGGCGTCTCTCTGAGGAAGAGTCCCGTCACCCCGCAAGAGAGAAGACCAGTCGATCAGATGTGCTCTGACACGGCAACATGAGGAAAGCTGTGTGTCAGGAGTGACACAGAGGTATCCTCTACCAGATGAAATGGTACACTAAACACAACTTTCACGACTTGTGAAAAGTATCACAACCTCTACACAAACGCATCAGTGAGCTCATTATTTTTTTCTGACACTCAGCGTCTTGATTGATGCGCAATTACGCACCCTCTGGAACACTGGGGGACAGCTGTGTACATACAGACGTTCACAATGCGAGAAATACTGCTCAATGGAGTTTACTGCGAAAAACCCGTATCTGACCATAGGAAACAGAACAGCACAGTCTCCAGTTACCCAGACTGTAAACACGGGAATAAAGCTTTGTTTGATTTCTGAAACCCTTTCTGTATGTCCTGTTTTCATTCAAGTAGGGGTCAACTATATTCACAATACTGCTGACAGCAGGAAAATTCCCATTCTTTACTCAACAGCTTTTTAAAAACAGCACCCATGATGTTCAAACCGATTTTTTAACACAGAAGACTGACACAGCTTTGCGTTGTGAATCTCTGGTGGTGGTTTTAAGGAATGTGGCACTGTGCACTGGGATAGGGGGGTGCTGTTCACGAGGCAATAGCATTTAAACTACAGCACCCACAATGCTCTAACCAAGAGTTTTACACACTAGGCAGGCCCCCTGACCTTCCACATCCTTGCTTTGGTTTGTGAAACTTTATTCTTTTTTAAGTTTTTTAAGTTAGCACTACAGGTAATTTACTGGAATAGGGGGGTCTTATTCATGACTTAATAGCTTTTTAAGCACAACACCCACAATGCTCTAACCAAGTGTTTTACACACTAGGAGGCCCCCTCACCTTTCACAGCATTGCTTTGGGTTGTGAAATTTTTCTTTATTTTTATATGATTTTGTTGGCACTATTAGACAGACAGTACATGGGGATAGGGGGTGCTGTTCACGAGTCAGTATCACTATCTAACACTCCACAAGCGCCACCTAGCGATGGTCTTTGGTCAGTGGATCAGCGCTGCGCTACCGGCGCTGTGAGATGAGAAATGACGCGCGTTCTGAGTGACGCCTTATTCCTCTCAAAGACGATACTGAGGCACCTCTCTGTACCCACAACTCTCCCCTGAAGTAGACCTGTCAGCCGACGGTATCAGCAACCGGTCGAGTTCAAGCGCAGGATCACGAATGACGAGAACTGTGACACAGAGACACTCCCTGTCAGATAGAAAGATACAGATGCAGCCATTCAAAATGCGCGGGCGATACCGCATTATTTTCCAGTACGCTGTACGCAGTCTACCGCAAGTTACCGGTAAATACCGCTTGTTACCGTAAATTCTCCTATAATACGACAAGCAAAATAATAGTATCTGGAATTTTCGCAAGGTGGAGCTAATAAAGCTCAACCTTTCATGTTTGAGCTGTGGCCATCAAAGTCTTTAACGAAGATATTACTAATAGTATTAATAATGAATGACCTTGGACAAGCTGTAAGTGTAAACTCAAAGTATTGCCCTGGTCAACATTCTTTTTTTCATTGACCGTCTTTGTAAAAGTAACACCACAGCATTTCGCAATCACGCATTTGTTTTCAATCATGCAAAGTACAGTAATTTTTGAGAATCGATTCACCATGCCTTTCACATGCTCATAAAAGAGATTGATTTAGGAACATAAACATATTATCGTATGAAAACTGTACTGTATACTGTAAAGTATGTATATGTATATTTAATGTCTTAACTGTGCCCGTTTAAGTATTGAATATTCATATCTAATTTTACCACTGAAGGGAATTCTTAGTAGCTGAGCATAAAAAGAATAGGAGCATACTGCAACTCGTGTGAAGGCCATAAACGATATTAATTTTGGAACATAAACATACAGTATATGGCTGGTCTCGGTACTTTAAAGAAAACATACACGAAACATGGTTTCATTATGACCAGAATCGGTCTTGAGATATTTTTAACTTGATTTACAGTATTTGAGAGGTATGTCTTAACACCGATACTACAGTACATAAATACAGCCTTAGTTTCGGAAACCATCCCTGAAAGAGTCCAACAATACGTAAATACTGCTCACGTACTGTATATGTTTCTATGTTTATATTATGCACTTTTGAGCAACTAATAAGAAGCGCGAAACGGTATGCTCAGGGCGTTTTAGTTTCGTTTTGTGCTGGGACTCTGCTTTAACAATGTCGCCGTGGATTGAATAGAGATATCAAGTACATACAAGTCATTTTTTAAATGTTGTAGTTCGTCTTGTAAAAATGTTACGAGTACATCATCTATCAACAATTACACAGGTTCTGTTTCCATATTGCGGATTTTGGTTACGTAATATTATTTTCTAAATTTCACGTTGTGAATATATGATTTGGGCAAACAGAGCCGCAAAGAAGTACATTATGGGTTCTTTTTTTTTTTTTGCAGTTTTATCTAGAACAAGCGATGCTTAAACCTTTGTCTGATTCTTGTGAAACTATCCACACGACAGTTACAGTACCTAGGAGTTGACTTCAGTGATGTCACTGATGGGATGTTTCTAAAAATCCATCCTCTGTAAAACATCTTCTCTAGTTGTCCTGCATATGTATTCGCTAATGAAGCTGTGTGTTCTGAGCCTGGATCTCTACATTTCTGTATGAACCAGCTTAGAGGGCTAAAGACAGCTTGTGTTTAAATTGAGTGTAAGGTAATTTATGCTTCTAAAGTCATGGTCAGCATTTATTATTGTACTGTGCTGTAAACTTGTTCTGTGCCTAGTCACATTATTTTATAGCGTTTTCATAGCGTTATTAAATCTAGTGGCGCTGTGTGTTAGTTTCCTGACTCCCATGTCACATGGTCTGTGATTGAATCCCATGGAACTATGACTTTATTTTTTAACAAACATTTCTTTGAAAAAATGAAACATTTCCCTTGGTCAGAGATTAAATAAAACCTCACTCGCACCAAACAAATTTATATTTCTAAATATCACAACATGATCGAATTTAAGTCTTTTTAATAACAATGAATAGTCACCTATGTGTTACAAAATAAACATTTATATTGATTTGAATCACGTTTTGATTTAAATCGTAAACGCGTGTTTAAATATATGTGTTTAAAGGCAATATACTGTATAAAAGCGCTGATTCTTATGGAGTGTGTTCCGCCGGGGATTCAAAAAATTTATTTTTTTTAATCGCGTATCTAAGGAAAATTGCAGTATAACTTTGTTCATGCACAAACAGTGGCATGTTACATTATAATTTGGGTGTCTCCTCTTGCCAGAAAGCTCTAAATTGCATTTTGAGTGCGGTTTTTGACTTTTTTAAAATTGCAACCCATAAATAAAGCTGATAAAGCTTAGACTAACTGTATTCTAAACTGTATTACAACAGCACATTGGACAATGCAACGTAAATTGCAAAAATGCACTTGGAATCTGTCCAAGCCCTCCTACGAAAATTATTTAAACTGCGACACTGATCATTCATCTCTAAATAAACTTTATTTTATATAGCGTTTTAGGCGAATAGGTAATTAGATTGCTCATAAACCTAATCGCTTTTTCTACATAAACACAGCGTGATTGCTCTCTGAAAATGCTTTTGCTTTATATTTAGGCTCAAATTTCAACTATAGATCGCATTATTATAAACTTTCTTGGAAAAATGTATTTTATGTAAACCATGTTTGCTATTAATTCATTTAGGGCTAAAATACGTTCATTGTCTTCCAATCGAGTCGAGTTGACATTAGAAGCTTGCCACTCCCGGACTGTTACACCAACGCATTAGCATGTTAAAGCGATTTCATTGAGGAGCCCAGCTACCAGTTAACACTGTACTTCCTACTTTGAAAATACCTGTGAAACCGGTTTAATTCGTCACAGCCAGCACTCCTGCAGAGAGGGGGTTGTACTCGTAAAGTAGAAGCAGGCGAGACTTCCAGCGAAAGACACCTCCCCCCCCCCCCCCCTCAAAAACCCAGTAAGCAGTAATGCTTTATGTTGAAAATTGAGGTGGATTTTGTTTATGATAAAGAGGATAAACTGGGATGGGAGGATGGTTTGGTTTTGCATAAGGGGCGGGATTATGATAATTGGAGGAATTTGCGAGAGTATAATGGTTTGATATATTTGATTTTGTATTGTGGTCGTTATCTATGTTTTTGGTTGGTATTATGTTTATATGGTTGTTTTTGTTGGTTGGTTGTTATTATGGTTATTAATAATACGATCTATAGTTGAAATCTGAGTATAAATAAAAAGAAAAAGCAAGTGATTAGGTTTATGAGCAATCTAATTACTTATTCGTTTAAAACGCTATATAAAATAAAGTTTATTATTAATTTGCTGGACAGAGCGGTGAACATTATTATGCATAAGACAAAGATAACGATCCTGATCAGTTTAGAAATCTGTGTACGCTGTAAGGTTTTTACTTCTTAAACTTTTAAAATACACGTTTCGAATAGAAAGAAATCCTCTTCCTGGTACAGTCGCATGAAGAGAGAGGCAAAACAGCCCTACACAGCCCTGTCGCAGTACACGAATATAATCATATCGTTATTAAATTCTTTAGATACGCGATTCCATATTATATTAGCAGAAAAGCTAAAACTACCACTTTTTTACACGCTATTTCACGTTAGTTAAATTTAATTTATTTATATATTATATATTTATATCTCTGACCAAGGGAAACGTCTCATTTTTTCAAAGAAATGTTTGTTCACAACGGCGACTGTCAGAAGATAGGACACAGCGGCTCAGGCACCCGCTGAATGGAAAAGGGGCACTTTAATGTTCTGTATGGCTAATACTAAAGCCAATACTAATATTCAATAATTTAATATCATTTTCTGTATGTTTAACAATAGTGGGTACTGGCCTAATTCGTCCCTGCTCCCGTTGTTAGGTGTTAATGTGTTGTTAAGTGTGAATTTGTACCTGTTTCCCTGAGGTCTGGCTTTTTTTCTGGAAAACCATAACTCTGGTCTTGTCCAGATTGACTGTCAGCGCCCAGGTCTGACAGTGCTGCTCCAGCAGTGCCAGGTTCTGGCGCAGCCTCTGTTCTGTGGGCGACAGCGGGACCAGGTCGTCTGCACAGAGCAGGAACTCGATTTCCATAATTAATGCAGATCAGTAAATCAAGGGACAAAACAATTATTGCGCCCGGGTCCTCAATGGGCTTTGACGTGCTAATGCGTTGGTTTAACAGTCCGGGTGTGGCAAGCCTCTAATGTCTCCCGACTTTGAAAACCAAGTAATAACTTAACTATATGTGCAAACGTTTCATATGTTGCTGTTGTGGATGCCTGTGGAGTGTATCTTATTTGCCGCGCGCCCTCCCCCCCTCTCTCCCTCAATTCAATTCAATTCAAGGTGTTTTATTAGCATGGCAGATGGGTTCAATCAGTGTTGGGTATTTACTTTGCTTTGAGATTCCACTTTTAAAGGTGATATATACATTTTTGACTAAAATAAATTGATATCTTTGTCTTCTAAGCTCTCTGTGTACAGTGGAGCCTCCTGTCCAGCCAGCACATGTCCACAGACATTCACAACAGCGACATATCATAAAACGTTTGCACATATAGTGTGCAAAAATGCACTTTATTTACTAAAAATAAGACAGAGATACTGTATCAATTTATGTTGCATTAGCCTGATTATGATTAAAAAAACACATATAATTAAACACGCGTTTGCGATTTGAATCAAAAAACGATTTAAATCAATATAAATGTTTATATTGTATCGCATACTGTCCAGCCTCCATTTCTCTATAAAAATTTACTCTATTACACACACACACACAATAGAAGCAGGAAGCAGAAGCAGGGACCGTTGTCAGAAGGGAAGAAGGTGACTATTCATTGTTATCAAAAATGACTTAGAATCGATCATGTTGTGATATTTTGAAATATAAAAGTCAATTGATTGTCCATAATATCGCTATTCTATTTTTTCGAAGAAATGTTTGTTAAAAGAAAAGTCCAGCACCAGCTGGATTTGAACACACAAACCATGAGCTGATAAGCAGGCACGGAGACCAGTAGGCTACAGGGGAAGTCACATGGAGAGGGAGGGAGGCGAAATAGCCCTACACAGCCCTGTCGCAGTACACGGATATAATAATATCGTTATTAAATTCTTTAGATACGCGATTCCATATTATATTCCCTATTAATCAAATTCTAAAAGTATGCTTGTTGACTCCGGTATCTCTTTTGTTAAAGACTTCGATGCTTAAAATGTTTAGGGAGAAATGGAATACTGGTGTGTATTTTTTCTTTAAAGTACCAAGACCAGCCATATACAGTACTGTATGTTTATGTTCCAAAATTAATATGGTTTATGGCCTTCACACGCGTTACAGTATGCTCCTATTCTTTTTATGCTCAGCTACTAAGATTTCCCTTCAGTGGTAAAATTCTATATCTACAACGGGCACAGCAAAGACGTTTACTGTAAGTCTTTCTACGACAGACCAACCGACCACGAGTGTGCCTGTCGGTCAACCAATCATGTACTGCAGTGCCGCGCGTCATCTTGCGTCACAATGCGCGACGCCACCTGTGGTACGTGTCTGTAACGCGCACTTTGAATGGCTGCATCTGTAGGACAGACATGCAACCCAGTCAGATAGAAATTTAAATGTTAACAGACACATCATTTGAATTTACCATAAAGCATCACGTAGTCGGCAGGTTATGAACTGCACGGGGAGACCCCAATAAAGTTGTAGTCCATCGCCTTAACCACTCGGCCACAACTACACACACAGCCTCACCTGCTCCTCCGCCAGCTGATCCCATCAACCACCAGGACCCCACTACGGTCCTCGAGTATCACACTGGTATTAGAAATACAGCGAGACTCCGGCATTCAGATCTGTCGCAGATGCGCTGGGTTTTATAAGCAAAACAATGTTTATGAAGAAGGTGAAATACTGCTGTGTAATTTCCTCATTTTTAGCCGCCACTGCCGGCTATACACAGTATGATAATATTGCAAATATCGTATTATTTTCAGCTGCAAACAATTAATTATAGTTACAAAATTTCACCTTAATATTCCATATTAAGTGGATTTAAAGATGCTAAACAGTAGGAAAAGAGATTAAATGAAGATAATCGTTTCACCAACATCTACCGCTCCACGAGCGCTCTAGACTTTAACTTCAGCAAAGTGATCACTCGGCACTCCTACACCGCGCTCAGAGATGACTGGGCTCTGTCTACATTAGACATGCTCTTTCACAGCCTAGCCCACCTGCTCAGGACCTTCTCACACTTTCTAAAGAAAATTTACACGTCTTTGTGACAAGCCTGTCTTAGATTTTTTTAACTTCTTATTAAGAACGCAGGATGTATAATCCTGCGTCTGTGAATTGAGAAACAGAGGTGTCTGTTTTATAAGAGGTGAAACAGTGGCCCGTAAGGGGATCAAAACCGCGACCGTGGCGTTATGAGCACCACGCTCTAACCAACTGAGCTAACCAGCCTCCTACTACCCACTGCCTGATCTGTTGCTGTCAGACGTGCTTCTGTGTTAAACGCACAAGGACAAAAACAGCCCGGAGACTCCGATCGAGCACTGGGCTGTGCTTTTCTCCCTTGGAAAGGTCACGCTTTCCACGAGGTACGCAAGAACACGCGTGTATGAGCGAACAGGAGCCGCCTGTGTCAGAAGAGTAAAAGAGACTGACCCGCTACCCACTGCGCTAACGAGGCTGGGTGATCAGTTGTAACTCAGACCATACTCCCCCAAAAGATTAAAACGCCGGGCTAAAGAAAAGAGATCTCATCTTCATAACTCACCGGACAAGAGACCAGAACACCACGCGAAGTCATATAAAGCGCATTAAACTGATGACCACAAAACTTTGAAACATACAGCAGGCAAACAATGTCAGAAATGAGGTTTCTAACGCTGGAAAGTTATTTTAACTGAGCTTGGGACGAGTGAAAGCACACGGTGAGTTCACCTGCTTTCAGTTGTTTATTTACGCTCATGAACACTCAATAAGTAGCTAAGAGCGCTTGGTTTCATCCTTTTAGTTTCATTGTTTTCAAAAGTTCATCGTAATATTTTTGTCAGCGATTGTTATAATAAATAGAGAAAGATTTTTAAACAAAATCACATTCAGGCAGATTTTCAAAAACCTTTTAAGAGTTGACGGGTTTCACCTTTGGAGCAGCAGTTAGATTAGTCGGAAAAAGGAAATTTGTATAACATCTCTCCACATTTTCATTCTCAATTCTGTGAAGAATCATATTAACAGGCTGAACTGGAAACATCAGCCCTGAGAGGAAGAACACAGGAAACAGAGCTCACAACTAGCACCAAGCATGTGCTCCTTGTTAGTATAGTGGTGAGTATCCCCGCCTGTCACGCGGGAGACCGGGGCTCGATTCCCCGACGGGGAGACGGATAACTCCTTAACTACCTCACATCAGTTTAAAAAAAACAACGTTTTATCTGAAAATGAGACAAACTCGTCTCCCGTTAGAGCTGAAACAGCATTTCATCAGTAGAAGCAGAAGCCTTTAGAATACGAGACATGTTCACCTTCAAACCCGCAGCCACTGGACTCGCTTGTCTCGGGACTAATTGCAATGAGAATCATTAGGAGCTCCGTGTCCTTATCCGGTCTCTTTCAAATTACTAGGGACGTTCAGTAATATACTGTGCAAACAGGAAAGACAAGGTAACAAACCTATATTAACGGGTCCTGCATATTAATTTACTGATCAGATGAATTGAAATGTTCTGATTCACAGCTCCTGCAGTTCGTGCTCAGGGCTCAGCTCGCGAGATGCTGTAGAAACAATTTCGCTGTGCAGTACTCACTGCTTCCTTCACTGGCGCTCTACGGAGAAAAGATGAGAATGTCTCTGTGATATATTTATTATATTTCTATAGTTTATACCAATAAAGAAAAGCTGTGTGTGTCAGGAGTGGGATTCAAACCCACGCCTCCAGAGGAGACTGCGACCTGAACGCAGCGCCTTAGACCGCTCGGCCATCCTGACTTCTGACAATGAGGCCAGCCGGTCCCATGAGGCACCGCGACCCCACTACGTTCCTCGAGTATCACACTGGTATTAGAAATACAGCGAGACTCCGGCATTCAAATCTGTCGCAGATGCGCTGGGTTATATAAGCAAAAAAATGTTTATGAAGAAGGTGAAATACTGCTGTGTATTTTCCTCATTTTTAGCCGCCACTGCCGGCTATAGACAATATGATAATATTTCAAATATCGTATTATTTTCAGCTGCAAACAATTCCTTATAGTTACAACATTTCATTTTAATATTCCATATTAAGTGGATTTAAAGATGATAAACAGTTGGAGAACAGATTAAATGAAGATAATCATTTCACCAACATTTACCGTTCCACTAGCACCACCTAGCAATGGTGTTTTCTCAGTGAATCAGCGCTGCGTGATGAGAAATGACACACGTTCTGAGTGGCGCCTTGTTCCTCCCCAGACCGTTATTGAGATGCCTCTCTGTTTTTAAGACTCAAAGGGATTTCAAATCCAGCGTTTTAACCACTCAGCCACAACTACACACACAAACCCACCTTCACCCAAACTGACACGGGCTCGTTCCCGCATCGTTTCCACTCCGTCCCACTCTCTTCGTGCTCAGTTTTGGGATTTCTATCTATCTATACCGATAATCACCAGCGGATTCACTAAGCAAACACAAAAGGTAGCGAAACAGCCTCACTGTTTCCTTTCAAGAGCTGTAGAGTCTCTCCAGCAATCAGAAGTTCCCACGGGTTTAGATAAATAAAACTTGAATTGCCTTTTTTAGACTTCACCCATCAGATGGCTCATAAAAACCAAACGCATCTGCGACAGATTTGGCAGGAGAGAGGGAAAGGGTGGGCTCGTTGGCCTAGTCTAAACGATCGGTGCGAGTCTCACTGCACTGGTCTGTTTCCCATCAGTCGGTGAGATCCACACCATCCGCTGTCACAATAAATCCCAATCCATCATTTAGGATCCCAGCCATTCCGGAACAAATTCTCCCCCCTGCGCTCTGGCAAGCGGTACCGTGCTATTAAAACAAGATCAACTGGACTCCGGAACAGTTTCTATCCCACTGCAGTGTGCATCCTCAACAGCTAACTGCAGGGCCTCAGCCTCAATGCATGTCCACTCTCTGCTCTTCCTCATTGCCTATTATATTTCATTTTCACTACTACATACTTATTGTCCCACAACATAATCCAGTCAGCAGGATTTGAACCTGCACGTGGAGACCCCAAGGGACTTTTAGTCTATCGCCTTAACCACTCAGCAACGACTACCCGCAAAACTTATGTTCTCTGAACTGACATGGGCTCGTTCCCGCATCATTTCCAACCTGTCTCCGGCCTGTCTCTTGTCTCTGTGCGCGAAGAGACCATCTTTTTTTCTATTATTGTAGGAAGACATATCCAGCCCTCCTCGGGAGCACAGCACAGCGAGTGTCATGAGGTTATAGCCAGGTGCTGCAGCTGACGGGCTGACTGCTGGTTTACAAGATCCAGTGGTGGAGACACCTTCACCACTCGGAGTTTATCTGCTGCTCTCATGTATCATTATTTTAAAAAGGTGTGAGTGGACACCGAGCATCATAGCGAGGGATCGAACCGTGTTTATCGCGGACAAAAGGTAAGAAGTGAGTTTGATATGTCTTCCTATCACATAATGAAACCGGGCTCATCCAGGATTTGAACCCAGGACCTCTCACACCCTAAGTGAGAATCATACCCCTAGACCTTGATGAGATTTCAAATTGTTCTTTTCAGAATGATGGTGAAAAGGGGTGACGATTCACCTGTCAGAATGAACATGATATATATGAACATTATTTCCGTGTGACTGTTGTAACACAGACCATATTCCCTCAAAAGATTAAAATGCCGAGCTGAAGAAAAGAGAAGATCTCATCTACATAACTCACCGGACAAGAGACCAGAACACCACGCGAAGTCATATAAAGTGCATTAAACTGATGACCACAAAACTTTGAACCGTATATCAGGCAAACAACGTTCAGAAATGGAGTAAAAAGCAAGCGGGAGTTATGACCAAGCAGTCTGAGTGTGGATCGTGTCGTGGGTGACGGGGGAAAAGTGTCTCCCACTTTCATCATTCCATCCCGGGGTGGATTAGAAAGGAGACAGAAATGAAACCGGTTTCCCTCTGTGCGTCTTCCAGGCTGTAATACGCGCGCTGCCTGTTCACGGGCGACGTGGCGGACTGACCGCTGTGGCCACCAGGTGTCGCCAAAGACAATACAGCACAGGAATGAACGAGCCAGAGCTCAGTATCTGGTGTTTCTTCTTCGTTTCTTAGTTTCTGTTCGTAACGTTCGTAGTGCGTGTAGGAGAAATGAAAGTAAGAAATTAGTTATAAAATACATTTAATGTTTCAAAATATCTTATGGTATAAATGAACAATTTCAGTTCATTTAAGTGATTCTACCTTGTGATAATCATGATAATACAGTTTCACAGTGTATCAAATACTGTGTTGACATTTGTGGTCCAAATAAAAGAATGAAGTCATGCCCCACTCAAAAACCATGGTTCAAGAATAAAATCAAAGCCAAGCTGAAGGAGCGGTCTGTGGCCTTCAACTCTGGAGATCTTGGGCTGTACAGGAAAGCCAGGTGTGACCTGGAGAGGGCCGTCAGACATGCGAAAAGGGACGACAGAGACAGGCTTGAATCACAATGTGGGGGCATTAACACAGCGCGCCTCTGGAATGGCCTGAGGGCTGTCATTAATTATAAAGGACAAATGGATGTTAAAACAACAGCTGATGATTCACTGCCTGACCAACTAAACAACTTCTATGCCAGGTCTGATGCTCACAACACGGACCCTTCACCCAGAACGCCCAGTGAGCCTGGGGAGCTTGTGCTGCAGCTGTCTGAACAGGGGGTACGGAGAGCTTACGGAAAGGTGGAGCCACGCAAGACTGCTGGCCTGATGGCCTCCCCTCCTGTGTTTAAAAGGCCTGCCTGTCCTGGAGAGAGGTCTCCTGTAGCAGGACTGTTGCCCACACTTGCCTGCTGGCCTTCAAAGAGCTGCTGGGCTCAGGAGCAGAGAGGGGGACCCCAGCCCGGGTACTGGGGAGCCCTGGTCCACTTGAGTCTTTCGGCGATGACGCTGAAAGGGAGAGAGGAATGGGGTTTAGTTGGAGATGGAGATTTGAATTGCCGTTCCTGAGGCGCCTCTCTGTCCCTATGGCTCTCCCCTGAAGGAGAGCTGTCAGCCGACATTATCAGCAACCATCGAGTTCAAGCGCAGGATCTCCTCCGTACCAGAGGCGAATGACGAGAACTGTGACACAGAGAGACTCCCTGTCAGATAAAATGATACGACAAACGTGCAGCTCAGTCTGATAGGAATTAAATGTTAACAGGGATGTTACTTGAATTTATTCTAGTCCATCACCTTAACCACTTGGCCCCAACTACACACGCATCCTCACCTTCTCCCGAACTGACACAGACGCGTTCCCGCATCATTTCCAACCCAAAATCTCTCTGCATGATTAATTTGCTATTTCTATCTCTCTATATCGATCATCACCAGCAGATCCACTAAGAAAACAGAAGGTAGGAAAACTCAGCGGTAGATACTTGACTAACGAGGCCGGTTAGTTCAGTTGGTTAGAGCGTGGTGCTAATAACGCCAAGGTCGCGGGTTTGAAATACAAATCATTATGAAAAGACGACCTATGAATAAATCAAAATTACTTCCACTTCTCTTTATTGGTGGAAATCGCAGAAATTAACGGAATTGTTTCATCTTCGGATGAACTTCTAAAAAGATTCTTCCGGGTTACAGGTGGGGATACTCACCCCTATACTAACGAGGAGCGGGAGCTCTGTTTCCTCTCAGGAGACGTTTCCTCTCGGGGCTGATATTTCAGGATTTGGCGATTTGGCTTTCATTTCGATTATCTTCAGAAACTTGTTCCCAGCTGTGGAACCGCTACTGCTCCCCCACAGAGGCTACTATCACGTTCGGAATCGATTATTTCAGCTTCGGTTTTGAGTTTTAAAACGCGTTAAGAAGTCCTTCCGACAGAGCATGGGCCAGGTGAGAGGAAATGGTGTTTTCACCGGGTCTCGGATGTGTAAAGACGCCTATAAACTGTTAGTGAGTAATATAAATTCATTAATGGTGAAGTAATTAATTTCAGTTTGTAGTCTATTTCTGTTGTTTCCGCTCTTGATGAAACCAGACAGTTGAGCCACTTTTAAAGACACAACTACACTAACGAGGAGCGCGTGTCTACCGCTGAGCGAGAGATCTGTTCACTGTCAGGAGACATTTCCTCTCAGGGCTGATCTTTTAGGTTTCAGCGTTTAGTTCATCTTCATCCTTCTTTTTGCAGGAGATTGTAATAACAATTACGGATTAAAAAAAAATCTAACTCAGATTTTCGAAAAACTTCTAAAAGTTGACCGACTGCCCCTTTGGAAGGGAAATGTATATAAGATCTCTCTCCCTGCTTCAGAAACTGTCATCACACTGGAGAGAAGTTACACGTGTCCATACGCGCTTCTGACAGGAATCACAATAACATCGCAGTGAAAGCAAATGGCGTTTTCACCTGTTTAATTGCACGTTATTGTTGGAAAATGCAACGGAATTCGTTATTCTTCTGATATGAGTTTAAACAAACGTTTAATTGTAAGTGAAGTCAGCTTGTTAAAAATGAAACCAGCGCCCCGTCGCAGAAACGTACCCCGGTCTCCCGCGTGAAAAGCGGGGATCCTCCTGTGCGCCATACTGACGGGGAGCGACCGCGGTGAAGTTAGCTTGAAGCTCGAAAGCGATTTTGGCCTGTAGCGTTTTCACGAAATCCCCTAGAGTTACGAGAACGAGATTTAGGAATATAAATATATTATAATTCTGAGAAGTATAGGACTGACCTCTTTAACAACGCACGATGTGTAATTCTGCGTCTGTGAATTGAGAAACAGAGATGTCTGTTTTATAAAAGGCGAGAGAGTGGCATTCAAATCTGCCGCAGATGCGCTGGGTTATATAAGCAAAAAAAATGTTTATGAAGAAGGTGAAATACTGCTGTGTATTTTCCTCTTGTTTAGCCGCCACTGCCGGCTATACACAGTATGATAATATTGCAAATATCGTATTATCTTCAGCTGCAAACAATTCCTTATAGTTACAAAATTTCACCTTAATATTCCATGTTAAGTGGATTTAAAGATGATAAACAGTAGGAAAACAGGTTAAATGAAGATAATCGTTTCATCAACATCTACCGCTCCACGAGCGCTTTAGACTTTAACTTCAACACAGTGATCACTCGGCACTACTACACCGCGCTCAGTGATGACTGGGCTCTGTCTACATTAGACATGCGCTTTCACAGCCTAGCCCACCGGCTCAGGACCTTCTCACTGTCTCTAAAGAAGAATTACACGTCACTGTGACAAGCCTGTCTTAGAAGTGCTCTGTGCTCTGTTTACAACAAAAACCACAGCCCGCTTGAGTCTAGGTCTTACTGACAGAGAAATGTATTTTTTGACATTCTGGGGCTAAACTTTTATTGTGTTGTTTTGTTGTGCTTCAGTCATCTGACCTTCCTCGCGGGGAAGTTATAAAGACTCTACAGTTCGGACACCTACTCTGATATTTCGATCTTAAATTAAGGTCTGCTTCTTTTGACGGTCTTATTATGCAAAGAGTGTAAGACCCAAGTGCTCGTTTATTAAAGTCCGAGATCCTGACCGATTTGACTTTATACCGATAATTGCAGCAAATTAATGAAGAAAAGAGAAACACGAGAAAAAAACTGCTGCACACATGTGGCCAGTCTTAATGAGCTGTTGCTGTCAGACGTGTTTCTGTGTTAAACGTACAAGGACAAATCCAGCCCGGAGACTCCGATCGAGCACTGGGCTGTGCTTTTCTCCCTTGGAAAGGTCACGCATTCCGCGAGGTAGGCAAGAACACGCGTGTATGAGCGAACAGGACCCACCTGGCACGAGTGAATGACCCCCCCGCGAGCTCACTGGCAGGAGAGAGGGGAAGGGTGGGCTCGTTGGTTTAGTCCAAGCGAACGGCGCGAGTCTCACTGCACTGGTCTGTCTCCGGTCTCTGGGCGCGAAGAACACGTGTGAAATTTGAGGGACAGCTTGTCGCAGGGCTCGTTGGTCTAGGGGTATGCTTCTCGCTTTGGGTGCGAGAGGTCCCGGGTTCAAATCCCGGACGAGCCCGTCTTTTTTTCTATTATTGTAGGAAGCCCTCCTCGGGAGCACAGCAGAGCGAGTGTCGTGAGGTTATAGCCAGGTGCTGCAGCTGACGGGCTGACTGCTGGTTTACAAGATCCGGTGGTGGAGACACCTTCACCTCTAAGAGTTTATCTGCAGCTCTCATGTATCATTATTTTAAAAAGGTGTGAGTGGACACCGAGCATCATAGCGAGGGATCGAACTGTGTTTATCGCGGACTAAACATCTCGTATTCAGCGTGGAAGTGAAGAACACGCGTGTGGGAGTGAAGGTCCCACGCCCCATCCGTGAAGAGCCCGAAACAGCACTGAGCCCTGCCCCGTGTGAGGATCGAACTCACGACCTTCAGATTATGAGACTGACGCACTACCTACTGCGCTAACGAGGCTGGACGATGGCTGAGCTGCAGTATGAACTCACACGATATGATTTCAAATCAATCGGTGAGATCCACACCATCCGCTGTCACAATCCTGCAACATCCAGGCTGTTACTGAGGTGCCTCTCTGTTTTGGAGACTCAAATGGACTTCAAGTCCAGCGACTTAACCACTCGGCCACGACTACAAGCACAAACCTACCTTCTCCCGAACTGACACAGGCTCGTTCCCGCATCATTTCCAACCCAAAATCTCTCTGCGTGATTAATTTGCTATTTCTGTCTCTCTATATCGATCATCACCAGCTGATTCACTAAGAAAACAAGAGGTAGGAAAACTCAGCGGTAGATATGTGTCTCACGAGGCCGGTTAGCTCAGTTGGTTAGAGCGTGGTGCTAATAACGCCAAGGTCGCGGGTTTGATCCCCGTACGGGCCAGTGAGTCTCATCTTCACACACCCACTATTTCTAGTCTACCGATGCAGAAATACACATCATTATGAAAAGACGACCTATAAATCAATCAAAATTACTTCCACTTCTCTTTATTGGTGGAAATCGCAGAAATTAACGGAATTGTTTCATCTTCGGATGAACTTCCAAAAAGATTCTTCCGGGTTACAGGCGGGGATACTCACCCCTATACTAACGAGGAGCGGGAGCTCTGTTTCCTCTCAGGAGACGTTTCCTCTCGGGGCTGATATTTCAGGATTTGGCGATTTGGCTTTCATTTCGATTATCTTCAGAAACTTGTTCCCAGCTGTGGAACCGCTACTGCTCCCCCACAGAGGCTACTATCACGTTCGGAATCGATTATTTCAGCTTCGGTTTTGAGTTTTAAAACGCGTTAAGAAGTCCTTCCGACAGAGCATGGGCCAGGTGAGAGGAAATGGTGTTTTCACCGGGTCTCGGATGTGTAAAGACGCCTATAAACTGTTAGTGAGTAATATAAATTCATTAATGGTGAAGTAATTAATTTCAGTTTGTAGTCTATTTCTGTTGTTTCCGCTCTTGATGAAACCAGACAGTTGAGCCACTTTTAAAGACACAACTACACTAACGAGGAGCGCGTGTCTACCGCTGAGCGAGAGATCTGTTCACTGTCAGGAGACATTTCCTCTCAGGGCTGATCTTTTAGGTTTCAGCGTTTAGTTCATCTTCATCCTTCTTTTTGCAGGAGATTGTAATAACAATTACGGATTAAAACAAAATCTAACTCAGATTTTCGAAAAACTTCTAAAAGTTGACCGACTGCCCCTTTGGAAGGGAAATGTATATAAGATCTCTCTCCCTGCTTCAGTAACTGTCATCACACTGGAGAGAAGTTACACGTGTCCATACGCGCTTCTGACAGGAATCACAACAACATCGCAGTGAAAGCAAATGGCGTTTTCACCTGTTTAATTGCACGTTATTGTTGGAAAATGCAACGGAATTCGTTATTCTTCTGATATGAGTTTAAACAAACGTTTAATTGTAAGTGAAGTCAGCTTGTTAAAAATGAAACCAGCGCCCCGTCGCAGAAACGTACCCCGGTCTCCCGCGTGAAAAGCGGGGATCCTCCTGTGCGCCATACTGACGGGGAGTGACCGCGGTGAAGTTAGCTTGAAGCTCGAAAGCGATTTTGGCCTGTAGCGTTTTCACGAAATCCCCTAGAGTTACGAGAACGATATTTAGGAATATAAATATATTATAATTCTGAGAAGTATAGGACTGACCTCTTTAACAACGCACGATGTGTAATTCTGCGTCTGTGAATTGAGAAACAGAGATGTCTGTTTTATAAAAGGCGAGAGAGTGGCATTCAAATCTGTCGCAGATGCGCTGGGTTATATAAGCAAAAAAATGTTTATGAAGAAGGTGAAATACTGCTGTGTATTTTCCTCTTGTTTAGCCGCCACTGCCGGCTATACACAGTATGATAATATTGCAAATATCGTATTATCTTCAGCTGCAAACAATTCCTTATAGTTACAAAATTTCACCTTAATATTCCATGTTAAGTGGATTTAAAGATGATAAACAGTAGGAAAACAGGTTAAATGAAGATAATCGTTTCATCAACATCTACCGCTCCACGAGCGCTTTAGACTTTAACTTCAACACAGTGATCACTCGGCACTACTACACCGCGCTCAGTGATGACTGGGCTCTGTCTACATTAGACATGCGCTTTCACAGCCTAGCCCACCTGCTCAGGACCTTCTCACTGTCTCTAAAGAAGAATTACACGTCACTGTGACAAGCCTGTCTTAGAAGTGCTCTGTGCTCTGTTTACAACAAAAACCACAGCCCGCTTGAGTCTAGGTCTTACTGACAGAGAAATGTATTTTTTGACATTCTGGGGCTAAACTTTTATTGTGTTGTTTTGTTGTGCTTCAGTCATCTGTTTGACCTTCCTCGCGGGGAAATTATAAAGACTCTACAGTTCGGACACCTACTCTGATATTTCGATCTTAAATTAAGGTCTGCTTCTTTTGACGGTCTTATTATGCAAAGAGTGTAAGACCCAAGTGCTCGTTTATTAAAGTCCGAGATCCTGACCGATTTGACTTTATACCGATAATTGCAGCAAATTAATGAAGAAAAGAGAAACACGAGAAAAAAACTGCTGCACACATGTGGCCAGTCTTAATGAGCTGTTGCTGTCAGACGTGTTTCTGTGTTAAACGCACAAGGACAAAACCAGCCCGGAGACTCCGATCGAGCACTGGGCTGTGCTTTTCTCCCTTGGAAAGGTCACGCATTCCGCGAGGTAGGCAAGAACACGCGTGTATGAGCGAACAGGACCCACCTGGCACGAGTGAATGACCCCCCCGCGAGCTCACTGGCAGGAGAGAGGGGAAGGGTGGGCTCGTTGGTTTAGTCCAAGCGAACGGCGCGAGTCTCACTGCACTGGTCTGTCTCCGGTCTCTGGGCGCGAAGAACACGTGTGAAATTTGAGGGGTAGCTTGTTGCAGGGCTCGTTGGTCTAGGGGTATGATTCTCGCTTTGGGTGCGAGAGGTCCCGGATTCAAATCCCGGACGAGCCCGTCTTTTTTTCTATCATTGTAGGAAGCCCTCCTCGGGAGCACAGCAGAGCGAGTGTCGTGAGGTTATAGCCAGGTGCTGCAGCTGACGGGCTGACTGCTGGTTTACAAGATCCGGTGGTGGAGACACCTTCACCTCTAAGAGTTTATCTGCAGCTCTCTTGTATCATTATTTTAAAAAGGTGTGAGTGGACACCGAGCATCATAGCGAGGGATCGAACTGTGTTTATCGCGGACTAAACATCTCGTATTCGGCGTGGAAGTGAAGAACACGCGTGTGGGAGAGAACGTCCCACGCCCCATCCGTGAAGAGCCCGAAACAGCACTGAACCCTGCCCCGTGTGAGGATCGAACTCACGACCTTCAGATTATGAGACTGACGCGCTACCTACTGCGCTAACGAGGCTGGACGATGGCTGAGCTGCAGTATGAACTCACACGATATGATTTCAAATCAATCGGTGAGATCCACACCATCCGCTGTCACAATCCTGTCAACATCCAGGCTGTTACTGAGGTGCCTCTCTGTTTTGGAGACTCAAATGGATTTCAAGTCCAGCGACTTAACCACTCGGCCACGACTACACGCACAAACCTACCTTCTCCCGAACTGACACAGGCTCGTTCCCGCATCATTTCCAACCCAAAATCTCTCTGCGTGATTAATTTGCTATTTCTGTCTCTCTATATCGATCATCACCAGCTGATTCACTAAGAAAACAAGAGGTAGGAAAACTCAGCGGTAGATATGTGTCTCACGAGGCCGGTTAGCTCAGTTGGTTAGAGCGTGGTGCTAATAACGCCAAGGTCGCGGGTTCGATCCCCGTACGGGCCAGTGAGTCTCATCTTCACACACCCACTATTTCTAGTCTATCGACGCAGAAATACACATCATTATGAAAAGACGACCTATAAATAAATCAAAATTACTTCCACTTCTCTTTATTGGTGGAAATCGCAGAAATTAACGGAATTGTTTCATCTTCGGATGAACTTCCAAAAAGATTCTTCCGGGTTACAGGCGGGGATACTCACCCCTATACTAACGAGGAGCGGGAGCTCTGTTTCCTCTCAGGAGACGTTTCCTCTCGGGGCTGATATTTCAGGATTTGGCGATTTGGCTTTCATTTCGATTATCTTCAGAAACTTGTTCCCAGCTGTGGAACCGCTACTGCTCCCCCACAGAGGCTACTATCACGTTCGGAATCGATTATTTCAGCTTCGGTTTTGAGTTTTAAAACGCGTTAAGAAGTCCTTCCGACAGAGCATGGGCCAGGTGAGAGGAAATGGTGTTTTCACCGGGTCTCGGATGTGTAAAGACGCCTATAAACTGTTAGTGAGTAATATAAATTCATTAATGGTGAAGTAATTAATTTCAGTTTGTAGTCTATTTCTGTTGTTTCCGCTCTTGATGAAACCAGACAGTTGAGCCACTTTTAAAGACACAACTACACTAACGAGGAGCGCGTGTCTACCGCTGAGCGAGAGATCTGTTCACTGTCAGGAGACATTTCCTCTCAGGGCTGATCTTTTAGGTTTCAGCGTTTAGTTCATCTTCATCCTTCTTTTTGCAGGAGATTGTAATAACAATTACGGATTAAAAAAAATCTAACTCAGATTTTCGAAAAACTTCTAAAAGTTGACCGACTGCCCCTTTGGAAGGGAAATGTATATAAGATCTCTCTCCCTGCTTCAGAAACTGTCATCACACTGGAGAGAAGTTACACGTGTCCATACGCGCTTCTGACAGGAATCACAATAACATCGCAGTGAAAGCAAATGGCGTTTTCACCTGTTTAATTGCACGTTATTGTTGGAAAATGCAACGGAATTCGTTATTCTTCTGATATGAGTTTAAACAAACGTTTAATTGTAAGTGAAGTCAGCTTGTTAAAAATGAAACCAGCGCCCCGTCGCAGAAACGTACCCCGGTCTCCCGCGTGAAAAGCGGGGATCCTCCTGTGCGCCATACTGACGGGGAGCGACCGCGGTGAAGTTAGCTTGAAGCTCGAAAGCGATTTTGGCCTGTAGCGTTTTCACGAAATCCCCTAGAGTTACGAGAACGATATTTAGGAATATAAATTTATTATAATTCTGAGAAGTATAGGACTGACCTCTTTAACAACGCACGATGTGTAATTCTGCGTCTGTGAATTGAGAAACAGAGATGTCTGTTTTATAAAAGGCGAGAGAGTGGCATTCAAATCTGCCGCAGATGCGCTGGGTTATATAAGCAAAAAAATGTTTATGAAGAAGGTGAAATACTGCTGTGTATTTTCCTCTTGTTTAGCCGCCACTGCCGGCTATACACAGTATGATAATATTGCAAATATCGTATTATCTTCAGCTGCAAACAATTCCTTATAGTTACAAAATTTCACCTTAATATTCCATGTTAAGTGGATTTAAAGATGATAAACAGTAGGAAAACAGGTTAAATGAAGATAATCGTTTCATCAACATCTACCGCTCCACGAGCGCTTTAGACTTTAACTTCAACACAGTGATCACTCGGCACTACTACACCGCGCTCAGTGATGACTGGGCTCTGTCTACATTAGACATGCGCTTTCACAGCCTAGCCCACCTGCTCAGGACCTTCTCACTGTCTCTAAAGAAGAATTACACGTCACTGTGACAAGCCTGTCTTAGAAGTGCTCTGTGCTCTGTTTACAACAAAAACCACAGCCCGCTTGAGTCTAGGTCTTACTGACAGAGAAATGTATTTTTTGAAATTCTGGGGCTAAACTTTTATTGTGTTGTTTTGTTGTGCTTCAGTCATCTGTTTGACCTTCCTCGCGGGGAAATTATAAAGACTCTACAGTTCGGACACCTACTCTGATATTTCGATCTTAAATTAAGGTCTGCTTCTTTTGACGGTCTTATTATGCAAAGAGTGTAAGACCCAAGTGCTCGTTTATTAAAGTCCGAGATCCTGACCGATTTGACTTTATACCGATAATTGCAGCAAATTAATGAAGAAAAGAGAAACACGAGAAAAAAACTGCTGCACACATGTGGCCAGTCTTAATGAGCTGTTGCTGTCAGACGTGTTTCTGTGTTAAACGCACAAGGACAAAACCAGCCCGGAGACTCCGATCGAGCACTGGGCTGTGCTTTTCTCCCTTGGAAAGGTCACGCATTCCGCGAGGTAGGCAAGAACACGCGTGTATGAGCGAACAGGACCCACCTGGCACGAGTGAATGACCCCCCCGCGAGCTCACTGGCAGGAGAGAGGGGAAGGGTGGGCTCGTTGGTTTAGTCCAAGCGAACGGCGCGAGTCTCACTGCACTGGTCTGTCTCCGGTCTCTGGGCGCGAAGAACACGTGTGAAATTTGAGGGGCAGCTTGTCGCAGGGCTCGTTGGTCTAGGGGTATGATTCTCGCTTTGGGTGCGAGAGGTCCCGGGTTCAAATCCCGGACGAGCCCGTCTTTTTTTCTATTATTGTAGGAAGCCCTCCTCGGGAGCACAGCAGAGCGAGTGTCGTGAGGTTATAGCCAGGTGCTGCAGCTGACGGGCTGACTGCTGGTTTACAAGATCCGGTGGTGGAGACACCTTCACCTCTAAGAGTTTATCTGCAGCTCTCATGTATCATTATTTTAAAAAGGTGTGAGTGGACACCGAGCATCATAGCGAGGGATCGAACTGTGTTTATCGCGGACTAAACATCTCGTATTCGGCGTGGAAGTGAAGAACACGCGTGTGGGAGTGAACGTCCCACGCCCCATCCGTGAAGAGCCCGAAACAGCACTGAGCCCTGCCCCGTGTGAGGATCGAACTCACGACCTTCAGATTATGAGACTGACGCGCTACCTACTGCGCTAACGAGGCTGGACGATGGCTGAGCTGCAGTATGAACTCACACGATATGATTTCAAATCAATCGGTGAGATCCACACCATCCGCTGTCACAATCCTGTCAACATCCAGGCTGTTACTGAGGTGCCTCTCTGTTTTGGAGACTCAAATGGATTTCAAGTCCAGCGACTTAACCACTCGGCCACGACTACACGCACAAACCTACCTTCTCCCGAACTGACACAGGCTCGTTCCCGCATCATTTCCAACCCAAAATCTCTCTGCGTGATTAATTTGCTATTTCTGTCTCTCTATATTGATCATCACCAGCTGATTCACTAAGAAAACAAGAGGTAGGAAAACTCAGCGGTAGATATGTGTCTCACGAGGCCGGTTAGCTCAGTTGGTTAGAGCGTGGTGCTAATAACGCCAAGGTCGCGGGTTCGATCCCCGTACGGGCCAGTGAGTCTCATCTTCACACACCCACTATTTCTAGTCTATCGACGCAGAAATACACATCATTATGAAAAGACGACCTATAAATAAATCAAAATTACTTCCACTTCTCTTTATTGGTGGAAATCGCAGAAATTAACGGAATTGTTTCATCTTCGGATGAACTTCCAAAAAGATTCTTCCGGGTTACAGGCGGGGATACTCACCCCTATACTAACGAGGAGCGGGAGCTCTGTTTCCTCTCAGGAGACGTTTCCTCTCGGGGCTGATATTTCAGGATTTGGCGATTTGGCTTTCATTTCGATTATCTTCAGAAACTTGTTCCCAGCTGTGGAACCGCTACTGCTCCCCCACAGAGGCTACTATCACGTTCGGAATCGATTATTTCAGCTTCGGTTTTGAGTTTTAAAACGCGTTAAGAAGTCCTTCCGACAGAGCATGGGCCAGGTGAGAGGAAATGGTGTTTTCACCGGGTCTCGGATGTGTAAAGACGCCTATAAACTGTTAGTGAGTAATATAAATTCATTAATGGTGAAGTAATTAATTTCAGTTTGTAGTCTATTTCTGTTGTTTCCGCTCTTGATGAAACCAGACAGTTGAGCCACTTTTAAAGACACAACTACACTAACGAGGAGCGCGTGTCTACCGCTGAGCGAGAGATCTGTTCACTGTCAGGAGACATTTCCTCTCAGGGCTGATCTTTTAGGTTTCAGCGTTTAGTTCATCTTCATCCTTCTTTTTGCAGGAGATTGTAATAACAATTACGGATTAAAAAAAATCTAACTCAGATTTTCGAAAAACTTCTAAAAGTTGACCGACTGCCCCTTTGGAAGGGAAATGTATATAAGATCTCTCTCCCTGCTTCAGAAACTGTCATCACACTGGAGAGAAGTTACACGTGTCCATACGCGCTTCTGACAGGAATCACAATAACATCGCAGTGAAAGCAAATGGCGTTTTCACCTGTTTAATTGCACGTTATTGTTGGAAAATGCAACGGAATTCGTTATTCTTCTGATATGAGTTTAAACAAACGTTTAATTGTAAGTGAAGTCAGCTTGTTAAAAATGAAACCAGCGCCCCGTCGCAGAAACGTACCCCGGTCTCCCGCGTGAAAAGCGGGGATCCTCCTGTGCGCCATACTGACGGGGAGCGACCGCGGTGAAGTTAGCTTGAAGCTCGAAAGCGATTTTGGCCTGTAGCGTTTTCACGAAATCCCCTAGAGTTACGAGAACGATATTTAGGAATATAAATTTATTATAATTCTGAGAAGTATAGGACTGACCTCTTTAACAACGCACGATGTGTAATTCTGCGTCTGTGAATTGAGAAACAGAGATGTCTGTTTTATAAAAGGCGAGAGAGTGGCATTCAAATCTGCCGCAGATGCGCTGGGTTATATAAGCAAAAAAATGTTTATGAAGAAGGTGAAATACTGCTGTGTATTTTCCTCTTGTTTAGCCGCCACTGCCGGCTATACACAGTATGATAATATTGCAAATATCGTATTATCTTCAGCTGCAAACAATTCCTTATAGTTACAAAATTTCACCTTAATATTCCATGTTAAGTGGATTTAAAGATGATAAACAGTAGGAAAACAGGTTAAATGAAGATAATCGTTTCATCAACATCTACCGCTCCACGAGCGCTTTAGACTTTAACTTCAACACAGTGATCACTCGGCACTACTACACCGCGCTCAGTGATGACTGGGCTCTGTCTACATTAGACATGCGCTTTCACAGCCTAGCCCACCTGCTCAGGACCTTCTCACTGTCTCTAAAGAAGAATTACACGTCACTGTGACAAGCCTGTCTTAGAAGTGCTCTGTGCTCTGTTTACAACAAAAACCACAGCCCGCTTGAGTCTAGGTCTTACTGACAGAGAAATGTATTTTTTGAAATTCTGGGGCTAAACTTTTATTGTGTTGTTTTGTTGTGCTTCAGTCATCTGTTTGACCTTCCTCGCGGGGAAATTATAAAGACTCTACAGTTCGGACACCTACTCTGATATTTCGATCTTAAATTAAGGTCTGCTTCTTTTGACGGTCTTATTATGCAAAGAGTGTAAGACCCAAGTGCTCGTTTATTAAAGTCCGAGATCCTGACCGATTTGACTTTATACCGATAATTGCAGCAAATTAATGAAGAAAAGAGAAACACGAGAAAAAAACTGCTGCACACATGTGGCCAGTCTTAATGAGCTGTTGCTGTCAGACGTGTTTCTGTGTTAAACGCACAAGGACAAAACCAGCCCGGAGACTCCGATCGAGCACTGGGCTGTGCTTTTCTCCCTTGGAAAGGTCACGCATTCCGCGAGGTAGGCAAGAACACGCGTGTATGAGCGAACAGGACCCACCTGGCACGAGTGAATGACCCCCCCGCGAGCTCACTGGCAGGAGAGAGGGGAAGGGTGGGCTCGTTGGTTTAGTCCAAGCGAACGGCGCGAGTCTCACTGCACTGGTCTGTCTCCGGTCTCTGGGCGCGAAGAACACGTGTGAAATTTGAGGGGCAGCTTGTTGCAGGGCTCGTTGGTCTAGGGGTATGATTCTCGCTTTGGGTGCGAGAGGTCCCGGGTTCAAATCCCGGACGAGCCCGTCTTTTTTTCTATCATTGTAGGAAGCCCTCCTCGGGAGCACAGCAGAGCGAGTGTTGTGAGGTTATAGCCAGGTGCTGCAGCTGACGGGCTGACTGCTGGTTTACAAGATCCGGTGGTGGAGACACCTTCACCTCTAAGAGTTTATCTGCAGCTCTCATTTATCATTATTTTAAAAAGGTGTGAGTGGACACCCAGCATCATAGCGAGGGATCGAACTGTGTTTATCGCGGACTAAACATCTCGTATTCGGCGTGGAAGTGAAGAACACGCGTGTGGGAGTGAATGTCCCACGCCCCATCCGTGAAGAGTCCGAAACAGCACTGAGCCCTGCCCCGTGTGAGGATCGAACTCACGACCTTCAGATTCTGAGACTGATACGCTACCTACTGCTCTAACGAGGCTGGACGATGGCTGAGCTGCAGTATGAACTCACACGATATGATTTCAAATCAATCGGTGAGATCCACACCATCCGCTGTCACAATCCTGTCAACATCCAGGCTGTTACTGAGGTGCCTCTCTGTTTTGGAGACTCAAATGGATTTCAAGTCCAGCGACTTAACCACTCGGCCACGACTACACGCACAAACCTACCTTCTCCCGAACTGACACAGGCTCGTTCCCGCATCATTTCCAACCCAAAATCTCTCTGCGTGATTAATTTGCTATTTCTGTCTCTCTATATCGATCATCACCAGCTGATTCACTAAGAAAACAAGAGGTAGGAAAACTCAGCGGTAGATAGGTGTCTCACGAGGCCGGTTAGCTCAGTTGGTTAGAGCGTGGTGCTAATAACGCCAAGGTCGCGGGTTCGATCCCCGTACGGGCCAGTGAGTCTCATCTTCACACACCCACTATTTCTAGTCTACCGACGCAGAAATACACATCATTATGAAAAGAAGACCTATAAATCAATCAAAATTACTTCCACTTCTCTTTATTGGTGGAAATCGCAGAAATTAACGGAATTGTTTCATCTTCGGATGAACTTCCAAAAAGATTCTTCCGGGTTACAGGCGGGGATACTCACCCCTATACTAACGAGGAGCGGGAGCTCTGTTTCCTCTCAGGAGACGTTTCCTCTCGGGGCTGATATTTCAGGATTTGGCGATTTGGCTTTCATTTCGATTATCTTCAGAAACTTGTTCCCAGCTGTGGAACCGCTACTGCTCCCCCACAGAGGCTACTATCACGTTCGGAATCGATTATTTCAGCTTCGGTTTTGAGTTTTAAAACGCGTTAAGAAGTCCTTCCGACAGAGCATGGGCCAGGTGAGAGGAAATGGTGTTTTCACCGGGTCTCGGATGTGTAAAGACGCCTATAAACTGTTAGTGAGTAATATAAATTCATTAATGGTGAAGTAATTAATTTCAGTTTGTAGTCTATTTCTGTTGTTTCCGCTCTTGATGAAACCAGACAGTTGAGCCACTTTTAAAGACACAACTACACTAACGAGGAGCGCGTGTCTACCGCTGAGCGAGAGATCTGTTCACTGTCAGGAGACATTTCCTCTCAGGGCTGATCTTTTAGGTTTCAGCGTTTAGTTCATCTTCATCCTTCTTTTTGCAGGAGATTGTAATAACAATTACGGATTAAAAAAAAATCTAACTCAGATTTTCGAAAAACTTCTAAAAGTTGACCGACTGCCCCTTTGGAAGGGAAATGTATATAAGATCTCTCTCCCTGCTTCAGAAACTGTCATCACACTGGAGAGAAGTTACACGTGTCCATACGCGCTTCTGACAGGAATCACAATAACATCGCAGTGAAAGCAAATGGCGTTTTCACCTGTTTAATTGCACGTTATTGTTGGAAAATGCAACGGAATTCGTTATTCTTCTGATATGAGTTTAAACAAACGTTTAATTGTAAGTGAAGTCAGCTTGTTAAAAATGAAACCAGCGCCCCGTCGCAGAAACGTACCCCGGTCTCCCGCGTGAAAAGTGGGGATCCTCCTGTGCGCCATACTGACGGGGAGTGACCGCGGTGAAGTTAGCTTGAAGCTCGAAAGCGATTTTGGCCTGTAGCGTTTTCACGAAATCCCCTAGAGTTACGAGAACGATATTTAGGAATATAAATTTATTATAATTCTGAGAAGTATAGGACTGACCTCTTTAACAACGCACGATGTGTAATTCTGCGTCTGTGAATTGAGAAACAGAGATGTCTGTTTTATAAAAGGCGAGAGAGTGGCATTCAAATCTGCCGCAGATGCGCTGGGTTATATAAGCAAAAAAATGTTTATGAAGAAGGTGAAATACTGCTGTGTATTTTCCTCTTGTTTAGCCGCCACTGCCGGCTATACACAGTATGATAATATTGCAAATATCGTATTATCTTCAGCTGCAAACAATTCCTTATAGTTACAAAATTTCACCTTAATATTCCATGTTAAGTGGATTTAAAGATGATAAACAGTAGGAAAACAGGTTAAATGAAGATAATCGTTTCATCAACATCTACCGCTCCACGAGCGCTTTAGACTTTAACTTCAACACAGTGATCACTCGGCACTACTACACCGCGCTCAGTGATGACTGGGCTCTGTCTACATTAGACATGCGCTTTCACAGCCTAGCCCACCTGCTCAGGACCTTCTCACTGTCTCTAAAGAAGAATTACACGTCACTGTGACAAGCCTGTCTTAGAAGTGCTCTGTGCTCTGTTTACAACAAAAACCACAGCCCGCTTGAGTCTAGGTCTTACTGACAGAGAAATGTATTTTTTGACATTCTGGGGCTAAACTTTTATTGTGTTGTTTTGTTGTGCTTCAGTCATCTGTTTGACCTTCCTCGCGGGGAAATTATAAAGACTCAAGTAATAGGTTTATTCCATGCTGAAAAAAAGAAGAAAGAGAACACAACGTTTCGGCCGTGGAGCCTTCTTCAGGTGTGAAAAGACTCTACAGTTCGGACACCTACTCTGATATTTCGATCTTAAATTAAGGTCTGCTTCTTTTGACGGTCTTATTATGCAAAGAGTGTAAGACCCAAGTGCTCGTTTATTAAAGTCCGAGATCCTGACCGATTTGACTTTATACCGATAATTGCAGCAAATTAATGAAGAAAAGAGAAACACGAGAAAAAAACTGCTGCACACATGTGGCCAGTCTTAATGAGCTGTTGCTGTCAGACGTGTTTCTGTGTTAAACGCACAAGGACAAAACCAGCCCGGAGACTCCGATCGAGCACTGGGCTGTGCTTTTCTCCCTTGGAAAGGTCACGCATTCCGCGAGGTAGGCAAGAACACGCGTGTATGAGCGAACAGGACCCACCTGGCACGAGTGAATGACCCCCCCGCGAGCTCACTGGCAGGAGAGAGGGGAAGGGTGGGCTCGTTGGTTTAGTCCAAGCGAACGGCGCGAGTCTCACTGCACTGGTCTGTCTCCGGTCTCTGGGCGCGAAGAACACGTGTGAAATTTGAGGGGCAGCTTGCCGCAGGGCTCGTTGGTCTAGTGGTATGATTCTCGCTTTGGGTGCGAGAGGTCCCGGGTTCAAATCCCGCACGAGCCCGTCTTTTTTTCTATTATTGTAGGAAGCCCTCCTCGGGAGCACAGCAGAGCGAGTGTCGTGAGGTTATAGCCAGGTGCTGCAGCTGACGGGCTGACTGCTGGTTTACAAGATCCGGTGGTGGAGACACCTTCACCTCTAAGAGTTTATCTGCAGCTCTCATGTATCATTATTTTAAAAAGGTGTGAGTGGACACCGAGCATCATAGCGAGGGATCGAACTGTGTTTATCGCGGACTAAACACCTCGTATTCGGCGTGGAAGTGAAGAACACGCGTGTGGGAGTGAACGTCCCACGCCCCATCCGTGAAGAGCCCGAAACAGCACTGAGCCCTGCCCCGTGTGAGGATCGAACTCACGACCTTCAGATTATGAGACTGACGCGCTACCTACCGCGCTAACGAGGCTGGACGATGGCTGAGCTGCAGTATGAACTCACACGATATGATTTCAAATCAATCGGTGAGATCCACACCATCCGCTGTCACAATCCTGTCAACATCCAGGCTGTTACTGAGGTGCCTCTCTGTTTTGGAGACTCAAATGGATTTCAAGTCCAGCGACTTAACCACTCGGCCACGACTACACGCACAAACCTACCTTCTCCCGAACTGACACAGGCTCGTTCCCGCATCATTTCCAACCCAAAATCTCTCTGCGTGATTAATTTGCTATTTCTGTCTCTCTATATCGATCATCACCAGCTGATTCACTAAGAAAACAAGAGGTAGGAAAACTCAGCGGTAGATATGTGTCTCACGAGGCCGGTTAGCTCAGTTGGTTAGAGCGTGGTGCTAATAACGCCAAGGTCGCGGGTTCGATCCCCGTACGGGCCAGTGAGTCTCATCTTCACACACCCACTATTTCTAGTCTATCGACGCAGAAATACACATCATTATGAAAAGACGACCTATAAATAAATCAAAATTACTTCCACTTCTCTTTATTGGTGGAAATCGCAGAAATTAACGGAATTGTTTCATCTTCGGATGAACTTCCAAAAAGATTCTTCCGGGTTACAGGCGGGGATACTCACCCCTATACTAACGAGGAGCGGGAGCTCTGTTTCCTCTCAGGAGACGTTTCCTCTCGGGGCTGATATTTCAGGATTTGGCGATTTGGCTTTCATTTCGATTATCTTCAGAAACTTGTTCCCAGCTGTGGAACCGCTACTGCTCCCCCACAGAGGCTACTATCACGTTCGGAATCGATTATTTCAGCTTCGGTTTTGAGTTTTAAAACGCGTTAAGAAGTCCTTCCGACAGAGCATGGGCCAGGTGAGAGGAAATGGTGTTTTCACCGGGTCTCGGATGTGTAAAGACGCCTATAAACTGTTAGTGAGTAATATAAATTCATTAATGGTGAAGTAATTAATTTCAGTTTGTAGTCTATTTCTGTTGTTTCCGCTCTTGATGAAACCAGACAGTTGAGCCACTTTTAAAGACACAACTACACTAACGAGGAGCGCGTGTCTACCGCTGAGCGAGAGATCTGTTCACTGTCAGGAGACATTTCCTCTCAGGGCTGATCTTTTAGGTTTCAGCGTTTAGTTCATCTTCATCCTTCTTTTTGCAGGAGATTGTAATAACAATTACGGATTAAAAAAAATCTAACTCAGATTTTCGAAAAACTTCTAAAAGTTGACCGACTGCCCCTTTGGAAGGGAAATGTATATAAGATCTCTCTCCCTGCTTCAGAAACTGTCATCACACTGGAGAGAAGTTACACGTGTCCATACGCGCTTCTGACAGGAATCACAATAACATCGCAGTGAAAGCAAATGGCGTTTTCACCTGTTTAATTGCACGTTATTGTTGGAAAATGCAACGGAATTCGTTATTCTTCTGATATGAGTTTAAACAAACGTTTAATTGTAAGTGAAGTCAGCTTGTTAAAAATGAAACCAGCGCCCCGTCGCAGAAACGTACCCCGGTCTCCCGCGTGAAAAGCGGGGATCCTCCTGTGCGCCATACTGACGGGGAGCGACCGCGGTGAAGTTAGCTTGAAGCTCGAAAGCGATTTTGGCCTGTAGCGTTTTCACGAAATCCCCTAGAGTTACGAGAACGATATTTAGGAATATAAATTTATTATAATTCTGAGAAGTATAGGACTGACCTCTTTAACAACGCACGATGTGTAATTCTGCGTCTGTGAATTGAGAAACAGAGATGTCTGTTTTATAAAAGGCGAGAGAGTGGCATTCAAATCTGCCGCAGATGCGCTGGGTTATATAAGCAAAAAAATGTTTATGAAGAAGGTGAAATACTGCTGTGTATTTTCCTCTTGTTTAGCCGCCACTGCCGGCTATACACAGTATGATAATATTGCAAATATCGTATTATCTTCAGCTGCAAACAATTCCTTATAGTTACAAAATTTCACCTTAATATTCCATGTTAAGTGGATTTAAAGATGATAAACAGTAGGAAAACAGGTTAAATGAAGATAATCGTTTCATCAACATCTACCGCTCCACGAGCGCTTTAGACTTTAACTTCAACACAGTGATCACTCGGCACTACTACACCGCGCTCAGTGATGACTGGGCTCTGTCTACATTAGACATGCGCTTTCACAGCCTAGCCCACCTGCTCAGGACCTTCTCACTGTCTCTAAAGAAGAATTACACGTCACTGTGACAAGCCTGTCTTAGAAGTGCTCTGTGCTCTGTTTACAACAAAAACCACAGCCCGCTTGAGTCTAGGTCTTACTGACAGAGAAATGTATTTTTTGACATTCTGGGGCTAAACTTTTATTGTGTTGTTTTGTTGTGCTTCAGTCATCTGTTTGACCTTCCTCGCGGGGAAATTATAAAGACTCAAGTAATAGGTTTATTCCATGCTGAAAAAAAGAAGAAAGAGAACACAACGTTTCGGCCGTGGAGCCTTCTTCAGGTGTGAAAAGACTCTACAGTTCGGACACCTACTCTGATATTTCGATCTTAAATTAAGGTCTGCTTCTTTTGACGGTCTTATTATGCAAAGAGTGTAAGACCCAAGTGCTCGTTTATTAAAGTCCGAGATCCTGACCGATTTGACTTTATACCGATAATTGCAGCAAATTAATGAAGAAAAGAGAAACACGAGAAAAAAACTGCTGCACACATGTGGCCAGTCTTAATGAGCTGTTGCTGTCAGACGTGTTTCTGTGTTAAACGCACAAGGACAAAACCAGCCCGGAGACTCCGATCGAGCACTGGGCTGTGCTTTTCTCCCTTGGAAAGGTCACGCATTCCGCGAGGTAGGCAAGAACACGCGTGTATGAGCGAACAGGACCCACCTGGCACGAGTGAATGACCCCCCCGCGAGCTCACTGGCAGGAGAGAGGGGAAGGGTGGGCTCGTTGGTTTAGTCCAAGCGAACGGCGCGAGTCTCACTGCACTGGTCTGTCTCCGGTCTCTGGGCGCGAAGAACACGTGTGAAATTTGAGGGGCAGCTTGCCGCAGGGCTCGTTGGTCTAGGGGTATGATTCTCGCTTTGGGTGCGAGAGGTCCCGGGTTCAAATCCCGGACGAGCCCGTCTTTTTTTCTATTATTGTAGGAAGCCCTCCTCGGGAGCACAGCAGAGCGAGTGTCGTGAGGTTATAGCCAGGTGCTGCAGCTGACGGGCTGACTGCTGGTTTACAAGATCCGGTGGTGGAGACACCTTCACCTCTAAGAGTTTATCTGCAGCTCTCATGTATCATTATTTTAAAAAGGTGTGAGTGGACACCGAGCATCATAGCGAGGGATCGAACTGTGTTTATCGCGGACTAAACATCTCGTATTCGGCGTGGAAGTGAAGAACACGCGTGTGGGAGTGAACGTCCCACGCCCCATCCGTGAAGAGCCCGAAACAGCACTGAGCCCTGCCCCGTGTGAGGATCGAACTCACGACCTTCAGATTATGAGACTGACGCGCTACCTACCGCGCTAACGAGGCTGGACGATGGCTGAGCTGCAGTATGAACTCACACGATATGATTTCAAATCAATCGGTGAGATCCACACCATCCGCTGTCACAATCCTGTCAACATCCAGGCTGTTACTGAGGTGCCTCTCTGTTTTGGAGACTCAAATGGATTTCAAGTCCAGCGACTTAACCACTCGGCCACGACTACACGCACAAACCTACCTTCTCCCGAACTGACACAGGCTCGTTCCCGCATCATTTCCAACCCAAAATCTCTCTGCGTGATTAATTTGCTATTTCTGTCTCTCTATATCGATCATCACCAGCTGATTCACTAAGAAAACAAGAGGTAGGAAAACTCAGCGGTAGATATGTGTCTCACGAGGCCGGTTAGCTCAGTTGGTTAGAGCGTGGTGCTAATAACGCCAAGGTCGCGGGTTCGATCCCCGTACGGGCCAGTCAGTCTCATCTTCACACACCCACTATTTCTAGTCTATCGACGCAGAAATACACATCATTATGAAAAGACGACCTATAAATCAATCAAAATTACTTCCACTTCTCTTTATTGGTGGAAATCGCAGAAATTAACGGAATTGGTTCATCTTCGGATGAACTTCCAAAAAGATTCTTCCGGGTTACAGGCGGGGATACTCACCCCTATACTAACGAGGAGCGGGAGCTCTGTTTCCTCTCAGGAGACGTTTCCTCTCGGGGCTGATATTTCAGGATTTGGCGATTTGGCTTTCATTTCGATTATCTTCAGAAACTTGTTCCCAGCTGTGGAACCGCTACTGCTCCCCCACAGAGGCTACTATCACGTTCGGAATCGATTATTTCAGCTTCGGTTTTGAGTTTTAAAACGCGTTAAGAAGTCCTTCCGACAGAGCATGGGCCAGGTGAGAGGAAATGGTGTTTTCACCGGGTCTCGGATGTGTAAAGACGCCTATAAACTGTTAGTGAGTAATATAAATTCATTAATGGTGAAGTAATTAATTTCAGTTTGTAGTCTATTTCTGTTGTTTCCGCTCTTGATGAAACCAGACAGTTGAGCCACTTTTAAAGACACAACTACACTAACGAGGAGCGCGTGTCTACCGCTGAGCGAGAGATCTGTTCACTGTCAGGAGACATTTCCTCTCAGGGCTGATCTTTTAGGTTTCAGCGTTTAGTTCATCTTCATCCTTCTTTTTGCAGGAGATTGTAATAACAATTACGGATTAAAAAAAATCTAACTCAGATTTTCGAAAAACTTCTAAAAGTTGACCGACTGCCCCTTTGGAAGGGAAATGTATATAAGATCTCTCTCCCTGCTTCAGAAACTGTCATCACACTGGAGAGAAGTTACACGTGTCCATACGCGCTTCTGACAGGAATCACAATAACATCGCAGTGAAAGCAAATGGCGTTTTCACCTGTTTAATTGCACGTTATTGTTGGAAAATGCAACGGAATTCGTTATTCTTCTGATATGAGTTTAAACAAACGTTTAATTGTAAGTGAAGTCAGCTTGTTAAAAATGAAACCAGCGCCCCGTCGCAGAAACGTACCCCGGTCTCCCGCGTGAAAAGCGGGGATCCTCCTGTGCGCCATACTGACGGGGAGCGACCGCGGTGAAGTTAGCTTGAAGCTCGAAAGCGATTTTGGCCTGTAGCGTTTTCACGAAATCCCCTAGAGTTACGAGAACGATATTTAGGAATATAAATATATTATAATTCTGAGAAGTATAGGACTGACCTCTTTAACAACGCACGATGTGTAATTCTGCGTCTGTGAATTGAGAAACAGAGATGTCTGTTTTATAAAAGGCGAGAGAGTGGCATTCAAATCTGTCGCAGATGCGCTGGGTTATATAAGCAAAAAAATGTTTATGAAGAAGGTGAAATACTGCTGTGTATTTTCCTCTTGTTTAGCCGCCACTGCCGGCTATACACAGTATGATAATATTGCAAATATCGTATTATCTTCAGCTGCAAACAATTCCTTATAGTTACAAAATTTCACCTTAATATTCCATATTAAGTGGATTTAAAGATGATAAACAGTAGGAAAACAGGTTAAATGAAGATAATCGTTTCATCAACATCTACCGCTCCACGAGCGCTTTAGACTTTAACTTCAACACAGTGATCACTCGGCACTACTACACCGCGCTCAGTGATGACTGGGCTCTGTCTACATTAGACATGCGCTTTCACAGCCTAGCCCACCTGCTCAGGACCTTCTCACTGTCTCTAAAGAAGAATTACACGTCACTGTGACAAGCCTGTCTTAGAAGTGCTCTGTGCTCTGTTTACAACAAAAACCACAGCCCGCTTGAGTCTAGGTCTTACTGACAGAGAAATGTATTTTTTGAAATTCTTGGGCTAAACTTTTATTGTGTTGTTTTGTTGTGCTTCAGTCATCTGTTTGACCTTCCTCGCGGGGAAATTATAAAGACTCTACAGTTCGGACACCTACTCTGATATTTCGATCTTAAATTAAGGTCTGCTTCTTTTGACGGTCTAATTATGCAAAGAGTGTAAGACCCAAGTGCTCGTTTATTAAAGTCCGAGATCCTGACCGATTTGACTTTATACCGATAATTGCAGCAAATTAATGAAGAAAAGAGAAACACGAGAAAAAAACTGCTGCACACATGTGGCCAGTCTTAATGAGCTGTTGCTGTCAGACGTGTCTCTGTGTTAAACGCACAAGGACAAAACCAGCCCGGAGACTCCGATCGAGCACTGGGCTGTGCTTTTCTCCCTTGGAAAGGTCACGCATTCCGCGAGGTAGGCAAGAACACGCGTGTATGAGCGAACAGGACCCACCTGGCACGAGTCAATGACCCCCCCGCGAGCTCACTGGAAGGAGAGAGGGGAAGGGTGGGCTCGTTGGTTTAGTCCAAGCGAACGGCGCGAGTCTCACTGCACTGGTCTGTCTCCGGTCTCTGTGCGCGTGAACACCTGAAATTTGAGAAACCAGTTTTCACATGGCTCGTTGGTCTAGGGGTATGATTCTTGCTTCGGGTGCGAGAGGTCCCGGGTTCAAATCCCGGACGAGCCCGTCTTTTTTTCTATTATTGTAGGAAGACATATCCAGCCCTCCTCGGGAGCACAGCAGAGCGAGTGTCATGAGGTTATAGCCAGGTGCTGCAGCTGACGGGCTGACTGCTGGTTTACAAGATCCGGTGGTGGAGACACCTTCACCACTTGGAGTTTATCTGCTGCTCTCATGTATCATTATTTTAAAAAGGTGTGAGTGGACACCGAGCATCATAGCGAGGGATCGAACTGTGTTTATCGCGGACTAAACATCTCGTATTCGGCGTGGAAGTGAAGAACACGCGTGTGGGAGTGAACGTCCCACGCCCCATCTGTGAAGAGCCCAAAACAGCACCGATCCCTGCCCAGTGTGAGGATCAAACTCACGACCTTCAGATTATGAGACTGACACGCTACCTACTGCGCAATGGCTGAGCTGCAGTATGAACTCACACGATATGATTTCAACTCAAGCGGTGAGATCCACACCATCCGCTGTCACAATAAATCCCAATCTGTCATTTAGGATCCCAGCCATTCCGGAACAAACTGTTACTGGCTACAGCTGAACTAGTAAGCATTCCACTACACTGCAGTACTGTAGTACACTGTAAAAGATGAGAATGTCTCTGTGATATATTTATTATATTTCTATATTTTATACCGATAAAGAAAAGCTGTGCATGTCAGGAGTGGGATTCGAACCCTCACCTCCAGGGGAGACTGCGACCCAAACGCAGTGCCTTAGACCGCTCTGCCATCCTTACTTCTGCCATCTTTGCCACCCGGTCCCATGAGGCACTGCGACCCCACTAAGTTTCTCGAGTATCACACTGGTATTAGAAATACAGCAAGACTCCGGCATTCAAATCTGTCGCAGATGCGCTGGGTTATATAAGCAAAAAAATGTTTATGAAGAAGGTGAAATACTGCTGTGTATTTTCCTCATTTTTAGCCGCCACTGCCGGCTACAGACAATATGATAATATTTCAAATATCGTATTATTTTCAGCTGCAAACAATTCCTTATAGTTACAACATTTCATCTTAATATTCCATATTAAGTGGATTTAAAGATGATAAACAGTTGAAAAGCAGATTAAATGAAGATAATCGTTTCACCAACATCTACGGCTCCACAAGCGCCACCTAGCGATGGTCTTTGCTCAGTGAATCAGCACTGTGCTACTGGCGCTGTGTGATGAGAAATGACGCGCGTTCTGAGGGGCGCCTTGTTCCTCTCCAGGCCATTACTGAGGCGCCTCTCTATCACCTTAACCACTCGGCCACGACTACCCGCACAATCCCGCCTTCTCCCGAACTGACACGGGCTCGTTCCCGCGTTATTTCCATTCCAACCCGCTCTCTTCGTGCTCAGTTTTGAGATTTCTATCTCTCTATACCGATAATCACCAGCGGATTCACTAAGCAAACACAAAAGGTAGCGAAACAGCCCCACTGTTTCCTTTCAAGAGCTGTAGAGTCTCAGAAGTTCCCGAGGGTTTAGATAAATTAAACTTGAATTGCCTTTTTTGAACTTCACCCATCAGATGGCTCATAAAAACCAAACGCATCTGCGACAGATTTGGCAGGAGAGAGGGGAAGGGTAGGCTCGTTGGTCAGTCGAACCAACTGCACTCACTGCAGTGGTCTGTCTCCGGGTCTCTGTGCGTGAAGAACACCTGTGAAACTTGAGGTGAAAGATTTTGTACGGCTCGTTGGTCTAGGGGTATGATCCTTTTTTTGGCTTTGGGATTTGAACACCCTAAGCGAGAATCATGTCCCTAGACCAACGAGCCACAAGGTGCTTGTAGTCATGTACAGTAGATATATGTTCATATGCTGTAGACTATATATATATAGTTTCTCATATACGAGTGTGATTTGGGTTTGAAACATGTCATCCAATAATGTAGCGAACAGCCGGCAATATTGGACAGCCCTTCCCTCCTGTGGCATCGATCCCACTACCTCTTGCATGCCAAGCGAATGCTCTACCATTTGAGCTAATCCCCCTTGCGTTGATTGTAATCAGCTCTGTCCCATGCACATAATTCAGGGCGGGAGAGGGACACACTCTCAGTCCCAGGAACCGCACAGTAACCAGGACGATCACAGGTCCGAGTTTAAATACCAGAGTGACACCGGCTGGCGAATCCCACTGGTGACACAGATTCTCTTATGTTGTCTCCTTAGAGCACTAATGATAGAAGTCTACATGTACATGGAAATGTTCATAATGTCTACAACACTACGTATTTTAAATTACAGGTTTTATTCAGTAGTAAGTTTACTGTTACCCATGATGAACCGGTGTCCAGTCCCAGTGTTGGGGTCCTTGCTCGGGGTCCCCTGAACCCCACAGTCACCTGGATGATTAGGTCCGATGAGTCACCGCGCTGTCGTGAGGAATTTACCTTCCCGAGGGACTAAGTGCAGGTTGGGTCATTTAAAAAAAATCATTTTTCATTCTCCACTTCATTCCCCATTTGATGAAATTGAGTGTCTCTGTTTACTGTGCAACTGAATACATTTCATGTAGAAAAATGACGGTTTGATTTGACTTTATACCGAAATTTAGCAGCAAATAAATGACAAAAAACACAAAACTCGAGAAAAAACTGCTGCACATACTGCACACATGTGGCCAGTCTTAATGAGCTGTGTGATCTGTTGCTGTCAGACGTGCTTCTGTGGTAAACGCACAAGGACAAAAACAGCCTGGAGACTCCGATCGGCTAATGCGGCTGTGCTTTTCTCCCTTGGAAAGGTCACGCATTCCACGAGGTAGGCAAGAACATGAGTGTATGAGCGAACAGGAGCTGCCCTTGTCAGAAGAGCAAAAGAGACCACAGTCCTGCCCCGTGTGAGGATCAAACTCACAACTTTCAGATTATGAGACTGACGCACTACCTACTGCGCTAACGAGGCCAGACGTGGCAGTGCTCTTGAAAACGAGCCACTCAGGGATTTCAAGCGTCTGTTCCCTAATCTAGCGATGCTCCCTGCTGGATATTGAATCCGCCTTTTGATCTCACCAATACTTTTTCTCCTTGATTCTGTTGGGAGTCCGTCTTTGAGATCTCACCTCGCACAAGTCCTTCTGGCTGAAGTGGCCTCCCTGCCTCAGTAGCGAGCCCTCGTCAGCCACCGACACGTCTGCGGCTCGCTTGGCCCTCCGACTCCCGATCTGCGGAGATGAGATTTCAGCAGAGAACGCCGGAGCCACGCTTCATGCGAAGAGAAGATGAGCAGGAGGAGCGGCTGTTGAACGCTTAACAATCGCACAGCGCTCTCTCCGCAAGGAGCGAATGTGGATACAGGAGATCTGTCGGCACACAGAGCTCTAAACTCACTCCTGGAAGAGGCAGAAGGATGCTCTACCAGCTGAGCTCACCCCCCTTTATTATTGGACATTATTTTTTTTAATTAGTAACTTAATATAACTTAATATGCAGGACACACTAATGTAGGATTCTGACTTTGTCGATCTGCTGTTTGTATATAAGTGAACGTCCCTCACTATTGAAAGATCGGTGGGTTTGGTTTTCTTCTGTTCACCACAGAAGTCCCACCTCCGGCTCTGTCCCGATCCGAAGCAGTCGGCTCAGTTCGCCTGGGGTTCCGAGCCGGACTCGGACCTGAAAGAGCTGTTCTATTCTTTCACAGGCAGCGTACAAAACTTTCAGGGGGAGCTGTCACAGTCTAATATTTTCAGAAACCAACATCATGAGTCAGTGTTGATCGTGAACTAGATTTCAATAATGACACACAATTACATCTTTCAAATCCATTTAGAATGGCGTCGGAAAGAATCATTTCAAATTGTTAAACAATCCACTAACCAGATTTCTCATAGGGGCCTACAGACGTCGAGGAGTGACGATCAGTTTCTCTTTTATGGAGAAAAATAATTTTATTGGAACAAAGGGGTTTAAAATGAGCAGTTCGAAAGTAATTAAACTGGTTCTGTGTGCCTCTTTGCTTTCCTCCTGTACTCTAAATCCTGATGTGATTGTGTTCCCAGCTGATTTAATTGTTGGAAATAAACAAAGGTCAAGTGTTACCTGGTGTCCCGTCCTGTCTCTTGAGTGTGACAGTGCGCAGTGTCTTGAGCCACAGGGTGGTTTTTTAGGTGAAGGGGGCTGCAGCTCATGTCCTCCAGTGCCCTGTTGCAGTGTAGGGTGTTGGCCAGAGCGCCCCCTAGTGGTCCCCCAGCACTAGGTCTAGCTGCAGCCTGCCTGTCCTGGAGGGAGGTCTCCTGTAGCAGGACTGAGTTGCCCCCAATTGCCTGCTGGGCTCGGGAGCAGAGAGGGGGTCCCCAGCCCGGGTACTGGGGAGCCCTGGTCCAGTTGAGTCTTGTGGCGATGATGCTGAAAGGGAGAGAGGAATGGGGTTTAGTTGGAGATGGAGATTTGAATGGCCGTTCCTGAGGCGCCTCTCTGTCAGCCGACATGATCAGCAACCGGTCGAGTTCAAGCGCAGGATCACGAATGACGAGAACTGTGACACAGAGACACTCCCTGTCAGATAGAAAGATAGGACAGACGTGCAGCCCAGTCTGATAGGAATGCAAATGTTAATTGATGTTATTTGAATCTAACATAAGGGAAAAACAGACACACGTAGTCAACAGGATTCAAACATGCATGGGGAGACCGCAATGGATTTCTAGTGCATCACCTTAACCACTCCGCCATGACTACACACACATCCCCAACTCCTCGTGAACTGACCCAGGCTCGTTCCCGCATCATTTCCAACCCAACATTTCTCTGCGTGATTAATTTGCTATTTCTCTCTCTATATATCGATCACCACCAGCGGATTCACTAAGAAAGCAAAAGGTAGGAAAACTCAGCGGTAGATAGCTGACTTACGAAGCCGGTTAGCTCAGCTGGTTAGAGCGTGGTGCTAATAACGTCAAGGTCGTGTGTTTGATCCCCTTACAGGTCAGTGAGTCTCATTCTCACACACCCACTATTTCTAGTCTACTGACGCAGAAATACACATCATGATGAAAAGATGACCTATGAATAAATCAAAATTACTTCCACTTCTCTTTATTGGTGGAAATTGTAGAAAATAACGGAATTGTTTCGTCTTCGGATGAACTTCTAAAATGGTTCTCCCGCGGGACAGGCGGGGAGACTCACCCCTATACTAACGAGGAGCGGGAGCTCTGTTTCCTGTCAGGAGACGTTTCCTCTCGGGGCTGATCGTTCAGGATTTGGCTTTCATTTCGATTATCTTCAGGAACGTGTTCCCAGCTGTGGTACCGCTACTGCTCCCCCACAGACGCTACTAACACGTTTGGAAACGATTATTTCAGCTTCGGTTTTGAGTTTTAAAACGCGTTAAGAAGTCCTTCCGACAGAGCATGGGCCAGGTGAGAGGAAATGGTGTTTTCACTGGCTCTCGGATGTGTAAAGACGCCCATAAACTGGTAGTGAATACTACCTCCCAAAGGGGAGATGGGTATCGAACACGGGCTCGTTCCCGCATCATTTACACTCCAACCTGCTCTCTTCGTGTTTAATTTACTATTAATTGATTAAATGATTCTCGCTTTGGGTGCGAGAGGTCCGGGGTTCAAATCCCGGACGAACCCGTCTTTTTTTCTATTGTAGCAAGACATATCCAGCCCTCCTCAGTAGCACAGCAGAGCAAGTGTCATGAGGTTATAGCCAGGTGCTGTAGCTGACGGGCTGACTGCTGGTTTACAACATCCGGTCGTGGAGACACTGCTCTCATGTATCATTATTTTAAAAATGTGCGAGTGGACACCGAGCATAATAGCGAGGAATCGAATCTTGTTTATCGCGGACTTATCACCTCGTATTCGGCGTGGAAGTGAAGAACACACACTTGTGAATGTGAACGTCTCATGCCCTATCTGTGAAGAGCCCAAAACGGCACTGATCCCTGCCCCGTGTGAGAATCAAACTCACGACCTTCAGATTATGAGACTGACGCACTACCTACTGCACTAACAAGGCTGGATGGTGGCTGTGCTCCAGCTCATGTTGAAATGAACATTAAATATATGAACATTATTTCCGTGTGACTGTGACCATATTATATACACCTCGCTCAGTGATGACCGGGCTCTGTCTACATTAAACATGCTCTTTCACAGCCTGGCCCACCTGCTCAGGACTTTTTCACAGTCTCTTAAGAAGATTTACACGTCATTGTGACAAGCCTGTCTTAGATTTTTTTGATTTTTTAACTTCTCATTAACAACGCAGGATGTATAATTCTGCATCTGTGAATTGAGAAAGAGAGGTGTCTGTTTTATAGAAGGTTAGACAGTGGCCCGTACAGGGATCAAACCCACGATCCTAGTGTTATTAGCACCACACTCTAACAAACCGAGCTAAACAGCCTCCTGCTGCAACTTTTCTGATTTGTTGCTGTCAGACGTGCTTCTGTTTTAAACGCACAAGGACAAAAACAGCCCGGAGACTCCGATCGAGCACTGGGCTGTGCTTTTCCCCCTTGGAAAGGTCACGCATTCCACGAGGTAGGCAAGAACATTCGTGTAGGAGCCGCCTGTGTCAGAAGAGTAAAAGGGACTACATCCCTGCCCCATGTGGGGATCAAACTCACAACCTTCAGAGTATGAGACTGATGCGCTACCTACTGCGCTAACAAGGCTAGATGGTTAGCTGTAACTCAGACCATATTCCCCCAAAAGATTAAAAGGCCGGGCTGAAGAAAAGGGAAGATCTCATTTTCATAACTCACCGGACAAGAGACCAGAACACCACGCTGGTGTGGTGTTCAAGAGACCAGAGTTGACAGGTTTCACCTTTGGAGTAGCAGTTAGATTAGTCGGAAAAAGGAAATTCGTATAACATCTCTCCACATTTTCATTCTCATTTCTGTGAAAAATCATATTACCAGGCTGAACTGTAAACAGAGGTCATGACCAAC